>NC_143549.1:44617500-44802500 GCF_054136105.1 Typopeltis vanoorti | reverse complement strand
TCCCGATTTTGTTTTACTGGATGCTGAAATCGGACTTTGGATGGTCACTCCAGAAGTGACGAACACAAGGAAAGATTACCTCGAGATTTCTGGAAAGGCAATTGAAAACAAGTTAACCGAAAAGGAGGAGTGTTACAGCTCTCATCTTCAACCAAAACAGCGAAACGATTCGCCATTTAGAGTCACGTGACTCCATTTGCTGAATACAGGTACACGGTCTTTGATGACTCTTAAGAATGCAAGAAAATTCGTTCGCTTTATTCTTGGCTCATCCCTTCTCTTCATCGCGCCGTCACCTACCTCCGTTCACAAGTGACCCGAAGATCGATCGCTTCGACGCCAGGTTCTAACTTCAAGACTACAGTTACGAGACGGCAATTGGTCGAGCAGGTGCACGTGGATCGAGTAATGAAGACGGGAGGGATGAAGTGTCCCGAACAGGAAGCCAGGTGTGCGGCAACACTTTTGCAAAAAAGTTCTTTCTTGAGGTCTTCTTCCAGTAAATTGTCGGTTGCCAGCGCAGGTACTTTCAGGTAACGTTTTCTTACACGCAAGGTGTCGATGACTTTCTCCCACGTGCTAAGACAATCTTAAGGTCTCCAACACTGCCATGAAATCGTTGTCAACTGTTTTTGTCCGGCACGAAACATGTAAGTGTTAGAAATAGTTTTACCAATAGTTTTAGAAATTAGCTTTTACAAAAAATAGAAAATAGATATAAATGATTCTGTGTTTTCATAATTGATCTTGTGAATTTATGAAATTGTTGACAATAAATTCAGAT
The DNA here is from genome assembly GCF_054136105.1 of Typopeltis vanoorti. NCBI lineage: Eukaryota > Metazoa > Arthropoda > Arachnida > Uropygi > Thelyphonidae > Typopeltis > Typopeltis vanoorti. The sequence goes on along the minus strand of NC_143549.1, from coordinate 44,801,716 downwards.
AATAATTCAAGGATGTATGGTATAAATAGTAAACAGTTTACAATTTCTGTTTTTCTCAATATATATATCCTAAAAGTCCTAAAAAGGACTGGGAGATGGACTGAGTCCTTGACTCTTTATCCCATCATCCTAATGAAGAAAATCTGTGTGGATGGGGTGTTATTGAGCTAAAAGCTCTAGTCATGGCTGGGTAACGGCAATAGCCGAGCATCAGTTAAAACGTCATTGGCTACAGCATTGCCATTCCTTACCCTGGAAGTCCTAAAAAGGACTCTTGGTCTATGTCTCAGGTGATCAATTTTTTTCTCAATATATATATACATATGTGTGTAGATAGATAGTAAAATATTTATGCATATTATGCAGAACTCGGTGTGGTGATGATGCCTTTGGTCGGAAAATCTTAAACCTTTGATGGGTTATTTTTGGTGATAAAACTTACAATACATATAGGATTAATTGTCCTATCAGAATTTTAATTAGGGTTTGACGGTGCATTTGAGTGCCGTTGAAGTCTATTGAGTCTAATGCTAAGGGAAATAAAGGATAAGGTGAGACAATATTTCTTTGTAACAGATATAGAAATAACGTAGATAATATTTGGAAGAATTATCGTTTTGTTTGTTGCCCGAGATGAAGCTCATCGTGTAACTGGGCTTCCTTTCTGGGTGTGGAAGCCAATCTTTGATTTATGATTTCTCCTTTTCTCGTTATCCTTGATATATTCTGCGCAGGTATCTCGCACCAGCGGCCATTCTATCTACACAACTAAACACTACATGAGTATTTTAAATTCCGACTTTTCTTTTTATTTATTTTTATTTTTTTATTTTGAGTGCGGGTTAGATGAACTTAAAAATATGATGAATCAGGGTAGGGAAAGAGAAAGACCATCTTTACATTGTAATGTTTCAATATCATTGCGATGCTAGTTGTCGCACGTTGAATGTATTGGTTCTGGTATTCCCTACTGCCTCAGTTGTCTTGGTTTGAAGTTTCCTGAGAGATTGTTTGGGAGGTTTTTATTGTTTTCTGTTATAAGCATTTTCTTATAGGATTACACTAAAGAGCAGAGCATCTGGTTGCTCTTCTCGTCATCAGTTGATTAGGTGTATACGTTCTATCACTGGTTTCTGAAAGTGCCTCAATTTTTCCCGGATAGTAGTAGGAAGCAGTATATAAGCAACGGGGAGTCCCAAATGTCAAGAACAGAACAGAAGAGAAAAAGATAGTTCCTGTATGAGTTACATAGTACCATCCCAAGGAACATTGACAAATGTCCTCGTGGACAGCAGGGTTTCCCCACCCCCAGTTAATCTGGGGTTTTTATCCCGCAAGCAGGCAAACCGGCCCTGTGAACACACACGGTTACAGTCAGGAATACTTAAGACAATCCCTTCAGCCATAGGTCTGAATGTCAGTTAAACCGGTCCCGAGTTCGGATAAAAATAGAGGGTATTGAGTTGGTGCCATACCTCCCCGTAAAAGGGCCCACGGCCGTTTAATCACCATAGGAAATGAATGAATGAATGAATGAATTGGCAAACAAACTGACGATATCAACGCTTGTCATAAAATCAGGTGATCCTTTGTCAAATTCTTCTTCTTAATGAAATATAGGAAATCCATAACGATTTAGTTTTGCCAAAAGGAATGAGTTAATAGTGAGGATAGCTATTTGGACATATTATAGGTGGACAAACCGCTAGCATCCAAAATACAACATAAAAAGTGCATTATTATTGGATTCGAAGTCATCTGATCAATGGCTTCTTCCTTGAACCATTTCTACAGCCCTTTCATCAAATTATTGGATTTTTTGTGCAAAAATGACGTCATGTCGACTATACTTTTCAAAACCATTCCATAAATCTTTCCTCGTATTTATAATAGCCAACCTTCCTTATGATATTAAAAGCTAAGGTGATTTTCGAAAAGCATGTTTTGTTCAGTAGGAGTAAGGATGTCAGAGGAGAAGTTATTGACCAGCTTGTTAGGGAGTAGGTATCTCTTGCAAATTTCCTTCTCGGCCAGCAACTTGGCGAATTCCTCCTCCGACTGGTCATAAAACAGTGTCTTCTGCTGGAGACACTGCTTTATTATCTACAGGCAAACGTAGATAATATTTACTAAATTTCAGTTATTAATATGCATACTTCTCTGATAGTTACAAATATGTCAAATGTTGTAATTGACTTTGTTTCGAAAGAATAATAACTAGCTTCCAAAGTAGTAAAAATCCTACTAAGTCATGAACTGTTTTCATACATTGCAAAGTAATGTACTGTGAATGAGAGAGTTAAAGTCGTTTGTTTTGACAGTTGTCAGTTTTTGTTAGGATATGCCATACAATCTCTATATTTTTTACGCCTCCTACTCATTAAAGATTTCTGTAAGCCTATAGCCTCTTAATAAAGTAGGTGGTGTAAGGATTTTCCTATTTTTTAAATTACTTACATATTTATATATTTTATATATTTTTTAAAAACTTTTACCTAGTCTGAAAACCCTACTCTTGGAGGAACTTTTTCAAACCACTTCAAGTCTCGAATAAGCGGGTCGGTAGTTTCACACCAGGCGATGATATTCATTTTCCGTTGAAAGCCAATTATAAACAGCGATGCACTTCCTGGATTCGAATCCGAAGTCTCATGGTTTGAGAGCTGCCAATCTCTGACTTAACTAACCAAACACAGAAAACTGATTGTTTGCATTAATAATGAAAGATAAGATTAATGGGATTATGATGTTTTAGGAAACTTTTACAATTTTTCTAAGCTTTCTTGGCATAACGGTGCAATTTAAACACGCAATTCTTTTTTTATATTTTCATTTCTTGTCTTTTTAAGCTTAATGGCTTGTCATTGCCAATAATTTGGCCTCGCAGAAACCTTATTAATTATAGAAACCTTATAAACTTTGTAATATTTGTTAATTGCTCGCACCCTATGATCCATTTGTTTGTCTTGAGGGGTTAAAATGTCATGGTCGAAGGAAATATTAACTCGCATTCAGTTGAAAAGTCTAGAAGAAATACGAACTAATGATCCTTCTGTGCAACGGGAATTATCATTACTATGAGGAAGCAACAGAAGTGATTGCTATATCCATGATGATAACATTTGAGTCCTAAGTTAATAGTGTGTTAGCATTTAGATGAATGAATGTAGAATATTAGTTATCATCATCATCATCTTCTTCTTCGCTCATAGTCAACTTTGCTCATAGTCAATATAGAAGTTGGAGCGCTGTATAAGTGACAGTTTCAGTATAACCCAGTTTCATTCCAATTATTTCTGTATACTCCAGTTATTTCTAACTGTCAATTTTTAGGGAAAGACGACGTATATTGTTATATTAATTAAAAAATTCTAATTAATACTTCCTATATTTCGGTAATGCTACATCACCATCTTCAGGGAAAACATAAAATTAATGATATGTGCACGCAAGCACTAACACTGAACAATTTAGTCCGCTAGGTGGCATCTTTTAGGACTGACTTCAGTTGTTGTCTTCAGCCATATTTGTTCAGTGTAAGTGCCTGCTACACATATCATTAATTTTATGTTCCCTGAAGATGGTAATGTAGCATTCCCGAAATATAGGAAGTATTAATTAAAGTTTTTTTAATTAATATAACAGTATGCGTTGTCTTTCCCTAAAAATTAACACTTATGTATCACCAACGTATAAATTTATCTACAAGAATTCCAGTTATTTCTGTCCTCGTATCATCTTCTTAACAGGATAGGAAACGAAGAATTATTCTTTCCATTTTCTAGTATTATCTATCCAGGTAAGTCTAGCTCGTCAATTCTTCTAGTGCTATTTAGGTAGCACTATCCAGGTACATAACCCAGCCATCGCAGCTGTTTTTGACGTATTTTAGTGATGATATTTTCTTGTATTCTGGCAATGGAGCCTATTTTCCTTTTAACATTGTAAGTTGTTAAGTGTGCCTTGTATGGTATCTTCAAATGTTTTCTGTAGCCCTTCATCTCGAATGACAAGAGTCTTTCTCATTTTCCTTTAGCAATGTCCAACGCTCACATCCTTATAATACGATACAGTTAACATGGGTGTCGATGAGGTATATAGAGTGGTGTAGTTACTATTTTCCTTCTTAACTAAAACTTCTGAAGGGCAGTAGTTGCTTTAGCAATGCATGTTTTAATATATATTTTTCAATTTTTCATTGATTATATTTTTTCATTGATACCAGCTATACTTTTAATACGATTGTTTTTCCAAAGCCAGATATGTTATATATTCCAAATATAATTTACAAAGCATCGGTAAAATTATGCAAATTTGCTGCGGACTTCTTTCCATTTTGAAAGGCTTACTATAATTGCTATTGGTTTCTATTGGCATTTCTGGGAAATGGAAAAGATTTTTAATTAGGCGTACTATTTTAGTACGTATTCCGTATCGCTTCAGGATTCTCCACAATGCCTCACGCATTGCTGAATCAAAGGCCGCCTGTATATCTATAAAACTGTGACATAGTATTTTATTTTCAATATATTTTTCTTCAATGAAATGTATTTGAATATATTATCTATTGTACTGTTGTTTTTACGGAATCCTGCTTGGTTCTCGAAAGTATGCTTTTTTTTTCTTCTCAATCCTAGAGAGTAAGATTTTTAAGAAAATTTTGCTTCGAAGACTGATTAAAATGATAGTTCTACAATTGCTACATTTTGCGGTATTTCTCTTTTATGAACAGGAATCAGAACAGAAGTAAACCAATCTTCATGATTCATTGTTTCACACATCTTGATAAATTTTGAACGGATCATCTATGAGAGGTTCTTCCCCCATCCGCTGAAATTTTCCATTTATGCCTGGAGATTATGTCAGCCTGGTTGGCCGAGTGGATAGCGTATCCGCTCTCCAGCCAGAAGACTGCTGGTTCGAATCCCGCCGTAAGCATGGATGTTTGTGATTATCTGTGAAAATACTAGTGGGAATGGTGGTCGGCGGTAGATGGCGTTGGTGTACTTGCGGTTCGTTGTAGTTGGTAGTTGGAATGAGTGAGTGGTGGAGACGGAGTTGTAGAGTAGGTACCCTCCCTCAACGAGTCTTTGGACTCCTTGGAGGTGTCACGTAATGATAGTGATAATAATAGATTTTTACCGCTTTCAAAGGATTAATTGATGCGTCTGCAGTTTATCTCTTCTCTTAAAATAGAGAAGTCTCCTTCATCCAATGCTCCAGTTCATCCCACAGATGTTTAATAGATTTGAGATTACAGCTCTGTCAAGGCCAGTCAAATGTGGTAAAGTTCATATCCACGAACCACGAAGTTACAGCAGCAGCAGTAACCTTATGGCACGGTGCCTTGTCTTGCTGAAAGAGACAATGGTCAATTTCGTAGAAACACCACAAACTAGGAAGCATGCATCGTCCAGAATGTTACCTCTCTGAGTTCAGTTTTCGTGGCAACACAAACAGAGGTTTGTGGTCAAACCGGGAAAAACAGGACCATTCCATCACACTGCTACCTCCGAATTTTAGAGGTTGCGATCACGCACTCTGGTAAGAGACGTTCACCAGGAAGCCGCCACACTCTCACACGTCCATTTGCTCGGTAGAGAATGTAGAGTGATTCGCAGCTCCATAAGAGAGCTTTCCAAGCTTTCAGGTCCCACTGTACACGCTCTTTGCACCACTGAAGACGACGCATCATTTTTTCATGTTCCATTGAATACTTCAAGAATAATTTTATTCAGTTTTTTTAAAGTATTCAATGAAACATGAAAATATTTCAGACATCCATAACTGCATTTGTCTAAAGATTACTCTTCGAAAAACTTCACAGCTCTTAGGAAGATAGTTGCAAATCTCCTAGGAAACCTCACATTCCGAACGGGAGCCCTAATATTCGCACTATACTAATATACTGATTGATAAACGGATAGACTGGCGAATAAAGTGAACTTAATAGGTGCTTAAAGCATTGTTGGCAAACTCACCTAACAAGAATAACAGAAACTCTAGGACAACCGTTGCTACAGATGTTTAGACTTATGAGATGCACCAGACGGACACTGATGAATTAGCAATGACATATTTTCCAAGAATAGAACGCTTATCTTTGTATGATTCTTTCGCTTAGAGAGAGAGAGAAAGAGAGAGAGAGCTGGATACTTTAGATTAAACAAAAAGTAATCCAAGCTGGAAATAAGACTAGCAAAAACAACATAAGAGCTGCTCTAAGTGCTACGGATAATAAAACGGAAACGAAAAATAAACAGAGCAAGAAATTTTCGAGGCAAGTCTTCTAATGAGTCTGGAAAAAAGCCAAGTCTCACTAGTATGAATAACAGCGACAATTTTGGCTAGAGAGAAAATGAAGGAGAAGCTGATTGTATTTAATGTGACTTGTGCTTTCAAGTGTACTTAATAAACATTTTCACTGAAATCAGTTAAATTATGTGCATCTTTCGAGATCTGACATATATTTGAAATAAATACAATAACCAAGTTTGATTCTCTTGAGAACAGCTTAGTTGTAATTTGCATGTTCTAAATCATAGTCTTATATAATTCAGAAGATTTCTTGAAAAATGAACGGAATTCTGTTAGCAGCTTTAATATTCCGACTGTTCTTTTACCTCATCCATTCGCTATTTTAAGCTGAACTTTTTTTTTGCTATCAAAAACGTTCATCTTAAGTCTGTTTACATTAGGAATGAATTTTCCTCTTTTTCAACTTTTCAACTTTTCAATTTTCAACTTTTTTTAACGTCAGCGCAACTCAGCAAATCAGCGCGCGCGCACGCACGCACACACACACACACACACACACACACACACACACACACACACACACACACACACACACACACACACACACACACACACACACACACACACACACACACACACACACACACACACAAGTAAAAAAAAACCTAAGGAGAAACACTATTTCTTAAAATTAAAACCGCAAATTCAGACAAATCACCTTGTTGCAATTTGTATAACTGACGATTTCGAATAGAAAGCGGGTACACATTTAGATTTTTGTATTGCTCGCAAATGGGTCACGTAGTGTCACTCACCCGGATGAGAGGCAAAAGTCTGCGCTATTATTTTTGTAATTGCTGCAAGTTATTTTTTAAGGAAGCTCTTTTCGTGAAGGAATAAAGTTACAAATTTAGATATCTTGCAATGTCTCAAAGACATTACTGAGATGATTTCATGCGGGAAAGAATTATTGGAAAGCGTGAAGAAGGCCACAGAATTACTGATATTGCCAGAGAGTTTATAATCTCACATAGCGTTGTATACAGGCTCTGAGTAGCTTTTCAAACTGATAGAATGTGTTCCACACGTGTGCTAAGAGGTCACCTCGGTCAACCACGGAGCATGATGAAGACAGAGTTTTGGTTATCAAAGCAAACCATAATCGACGTACCACGGCAGGTCAGCTTGCAAGTGGGCTCCATTTAAGCACAGGTGGGCGAATATCTCGACAAACTGTGGCAAGACGTATGTTACGGTAGTCTGCGTCCATTTATCCACAATTCATTGTAGAGCACGTTTTCAGTGGTGGTGGTGGTGGTGGTGTATCCATAAAAATTGAACAAGACACCAATTAGCTAATGTATTCTTTACAGGTGAAAGTCGTTTTAGTCTTGCCTCCGATTCTAAACGACGCTTGATCTGGCATGAAAGTGGTACTGCTTACCATTGCGAGATAATTCTTGAAAGGGATAGCTACGGCGGTGCTGGTAGTGTGGGGAGGCATTATGCTTAATAGACGCATCTAGCTACTGGAAAAAGGTAAGTGCTGGAAAAAGGAACTATGACTGGTGAACGACATTGCAACGAATTTCTTCAACTTCATGTTCGATTGTTCCGTGGTGCTGTTGGCGAAGAATTCATTTTTATGGATGACAATGCCGCACCACATCGTATACGAGCCGTGGAGATGCTTCTGGAGTCTGAGGATATTAAACAAATCGAGTGGCCAGCACGCTCCTAAGACCTCAACCCCATAGAACACATTTGGGACTCAATGGGGAAGATGCGCTGCTGCTCGAAATTCCCCTCCAAAAACAAGGCCTTCTTCTTGCTCTGAAGGAGGAGTGAGCAGTTTTCCTGAAGAATTGCTGAATTATTTGCTGTCAAGTATGGTACGACGTTGTGAGAACTGCATCGCAGTTCGGGGGTGGACATGTTCCATACTGAAACTCCGCATAGTTTTCTGTAAGCGCTGTACATTAATTCCTTAACTCCGTCCTTAGGAAATTGTTACTTTTGTCAACAACTATTGCGATTTAATTTATACGAAATTTATAATACATTTTATGTAATATTTCATATCCAGGCAAAAATGGATTTCGTCCTTAACGTTTGGACACCAATGTACTAGAAACATTGGTTTTCGTCTACAGAAATGCACTAAATAGCAAGAATAAAGAAAGGTTGCGCCGGAAAAATGGAGAATGTCCGTGTTATCTGCACATGGCAGCGGTGGTGAGATCTCCATATTAAGCATATTGAAACGTGAAGGTAGAGAATATATAACATCTGCTAAAAGGAAGATATATCATTCCATTAAGGTGATGAAGGTGAGAGATAATTTCTATAAATCATATATGAAACAAAAAAAAATAATAAATAAAATTAATCATCATCATCATCTGTACAAATCTTTTCATTTCATTCCATTCAGTTATAAATATTCCTCATTTCTTTAAAAATAGGCTGTGCCATTTATTTGGCTGTGTCATAGACCTTATCATGTAAGAAATCCAACTTCAAATAACTTACTTGGTTAAGCACTCTAAAACCGAAGATATAACAATAAAATCAAACTTTTCCTCAGATTTAAATCTGCTTGATAAGCTCAAGCCTTTTTTTTTGTTTGTTTTTTTACTGTCAGTCTAAACTTGTAGTTCGTACGATCTCTGCTATTAATGTTGTTTAGTCTGCTAACAATCCTAATTCTATTCCCCAATGTGATTAGGAAATAGACGTACAACTAACTAGTAACTGCATTTTGGCTGCATTAGTAAATTCAGCACATATAAAATGCGTAAGCACGTATTAAACCCTTTCATCTTCGGATTACCAGTTTGGGTTTCAATCTGATATTTTTCAAGAGCAAAATCTGGCAAAACATCTCGACATTATATAAACAATAAGTCAAGAGGAATTTAAGAAACAATTGGGAGTTATAATGTTTACTAAAATATCTATACGCGGTTCAGCTGCAATTAGAAATTAGAGCCATAATTTTGCTATGACACTGCTTAATATAATGTTTAGTATTTAGAATGTCGATTAAAGTTTGTCTGATATCTTCGAATTTGGTTTTAATGCACAAACCAAAAATGACTCTAGATTAAGTTGACACGATGGAACACTTTTTTATGACTGCAGATGCGTGTTCACGGGACCGGCAGTTTCCGATTCTGGGAACGAAAAACCACAATTTTCGGATTAAAAATCCCCTACTTCCGTATAAAACCGACTAACTCACCTTAATCGAGAGAGAGAGAGAGAGAGAGCGCATATAGTTCCTCACGTCCTGAACGGTAATCAAAGGGCTTCGTTTATATCCACTGAGTTATGGATGCTATATATAAGGATCTGGAAAGTTCTGATTCGCCTAGAACAAAAATGACATTTAAGCAACTGATGGCAGTAGTAAACTCTTATTTAAGCTCTTGAATTTCGAAAATGAGAATGACTTTGACAATTGACATTTATGTCTTTAGGGGTGAATAAAGAAGCTTTTCATATTCCCCGCGATCTGTTGCGGTTACAGTGAAGGTAAAATTTATGAGCAGTTTGCTCGTCCTGAATGGGCATGGAGATTATGCATCGCTACAGGAGACTAATATAGCTTTTGGTCTTCTATATTTGAATATGTCCGTCTTCGTATGCTGCAGCTCTGAACCAAATCGTTGGGGTGTGTGGACGTCTTTAAGAACCTAGATGCTAAAGACTGTAGGAACGAGAAAATATAGGGAATATTTTTTTCTCTATGAAGCTGATTGTTTCTAACATACAATGGGGCGTTCAGAATCATTCTCAAGCACTTGTTCTGCACTCGTTGTATCTTGATAATGATAGTATTAGAAGTGTGGCTCCAGGCCGGAGAGGCAGAGGTGATTATAGGACGAATCGTCATCTGCTAAAGCTGCAATTTGATTATGTTACTTAGCTTGATATTTCTATTAATTAGCGGATAGATCTGAGCTATGGCTTTAGATGCCTTTGCGCACGTAGACTTGATGTGTTGGTTGAAAGATAGCTTTTTCTCGAGAATTACACCCAGGTATTTTGTTTCTGTCTGCGAGGGAATTACAGTATTGAATAGTAACACATCTCCTGCAGGAGACATTGGCCTTTTTGAGAAAAGAACGGCTGAGCTTTTTGGGGGGGTTTACTTCTAATCTCCATTTGAAGAACCAATCCTTCACCTTTAGAAGGTTTTCTTGAAGCTTTCTGGTAATGAAATGGGGTCGGAGAGATCTGTTTAGTATTGCTGTATCGTCCGCATACAGGGCCAAGATGGAAGACATCGGATTGTGCGAGATGGCCAACATGTATATAGAAATAGCAATGGAGCTAGTAGGGATCCCTGTGGCACTCCAGCAAAGATATGGCGCTGGGATGAGGTAGAACCATTGATTTTGACTTGTATTGATCTCTTCTGAATATATGAACGGATTGGATGAACCATTTTAGTGAGATACCGGCTGAGATAAGTTTGTGTAGGAGTCCGATATACCAGATTTTGTCAAATGCTTTGGATAGGTCTAGAAAAACAACTCCTGTGCACTGGCGCCAGTTATAGCTGGTGGTGATGTATTCCACAATTCTGTGGATTTGCTGGGTAGTACTATGGTGTTGCCGAAAACCGAACTGTTCTTTAGGGAGGATGTTTAGGTCATTTACTGAGGTTTGGAGTCGTGAGAGGATGACCTTCTCCGCAACCTTACCCAGGTTGGAGATAAGACTGATTGGATCGGTAGGTGTGGGTCGTTGTCTGGCTTATGTATAGGAATTACATCAGCCAGTTTCCAGGTGGAAGGAAAATAGTGAAAGCTATTTTCCTTCAATTATTTTCCTTAAGATTGCATTTATTATAATGGTCAGGTGCACTATAGCTTTTCGAGGCAACAGCTTGATCAACCTGTTTGAAATTTCGTCTGGACCAGGAGCTTTTTTGTTCTTTAAGTTTTTAATAATATTATATATTTCACAAGGTGATGTGGGTACAATGTGGTCAGTACTAGTATCAGGAAGTTTGAGTGAGTGTCTGACCCCTGTTTGTGAATTTGTATATGTGATTGAAGTCTAGATTTCCATATGCAGGTTTGCACTGCTCTTCCAAATTTCTTGCCATGGCCTCCGCATCAGTGTGCAGAAGGCCCTGGTCAGAGATTTGCCTTTGTTTTTGATATTTCTTAGTAATTTCAAGACAGAATGATCAGTAGGTGAGATAGAGGCTAACGTTTCTTCCCATACATGGTCCCTGTGAGCCTTGAGTGCATCTCTCACAGCTCCAGTAAGTCTGTTTAGATTTGTTTTATCTTGTGGCGCACTAGTGTTACGAAATCTTTTCCTGGCTCTGTTTTTTTCCCTGATCAAGTTCATAATGTCTTCAGGCAGACGACCAGGCTTGTGGACAGATTTGTAGAAGGTGGCTACCGTTATGGCGGAGTTAATTAGTTGGGAGAGGCTTGTAACTGCAGATTCTATGTCTTCTTTTGTACGTATGTGAGGAACAAGGCCAATACTATCCACGAGCACTTCCGACAATCTTTCCCACGATATATAGGAGTGAGGGGGAAGAGACAGGTATTCTTTTCTTCCCATTTGAAGTAGTATTGGGTTGTGATCAGATGACAACTCATTTAATGATCTTAGGCTGTATTGAAGATTAATATCCCGCAGGATAGCTATATCCAGGATGTCCGCAGTTCCAAACGTACTAAGATGAGTTGGTTCAGTGGGGCCTGCCACAACAGCATTGTGTGATCCTATGAAGTTGAAAAGAGTGCAACCGTTTTTGTTACTGGATCTGCAATTCGTGCAGGGTGCTTGGAGTTCAGATCCCCAGCTATAATTGTGGGTTCTCTGAAGCATAAAATGGCATTTAAGATTTAAGTCAGAGTGTAATAGAGTTTTTAGGGGTGAGTTGTAAGCAGAGTAGATTTTCAGTCTGCCAGCCGAGCTGGTGAACACCTCTACGCCCATGATCTCAAGATTAGTGGTTGGAGGGTTGTTCACAGAATTGTGCTTGATGTAGTTTTTAATGGAGATGGCAGTGCCACCACCTCTGTAGACCAATCTGTCATTTCTGTATAGGCGGTAACCCCTTATTTTAGGGTTATCTGAGGGTCTTAGATGAGATTCGCTGATTAATATAACATCTGGTTGATATCTGTTAGTGAAGTCTTGAAGATCCAGTCTTGAAGTGAAGTCTTAGACCATTTGCATTCCATTCAATGATCTACAAAAAGGCTGGAATAAGTTTGTTTCTGCTCATCAATTTGCGCTGTGAGGATGACCTGAGTTTCACGGAGAAATCTTTTGGTGGAGGTTGCTGAAGGGTTTGACAAGCTGAAGTCTTGTAGCATGTTGGCTAGAGAGGCTGTTAGGTTGGTAGGTGCTGATTTCCTTGTACGGGCTACGTCAGCATAACGTCTTGTTTGCTTTTGGTTCACTCTATCTTTGAAGGTCTCTGACTGTGGACGCTGAGCCTCTGGATGTGGTGCAGGGGCCTCTGGAGTTCTTGTACTAGAGGAAGAGGACTGTTTGGCTGATTCCATCCGTTTATTTTTTGGGTGCTGAATGCATCACTTGTAGTTGGCAGGATGGGGGTCACCGCAGTTGGCACATTTATCAGGGGTTGTTTTTGGCTTTGTGCAGATATTGGTTGGGTGGCTGTCCCCGCATTTCAAGCATTCTGGGCATGACCAAATGTTTGACACCTATGGCACTGCCCAGAAGATGCCCTTTTTCAGAGTGGCTCTGGTGTAACAATGAGCCCGCAGATTGTTTTCGAGTTGTAGATATTTTTATATATCTTATGGATCTCTACGAGGACTAATGACATGGGAGATTTGTTGGATCTGTACATTCTGCTGACCTTAACAGGAGGTAGATCCTGCAAGTTAAGATCAGCAACTATATCTTCAATATCAATGTGTTCACAGACTCCACGGAGGACCACTTTTAAATTTTTCTCCGAGCTGAGCGAAAAGGTATGGTACTGTATCCCTCTATTGTCCATTTCTTTTGTTAGTCGCCTATAGTCCGTCACCGTTGTAGGATATATCTTTATTCCTTCGTCCACATTTTTGGCCTTTACATAGCCAATGTGTAGGTTGGACATTGTTGATCTTAAAGCTGCCCATCTCTGCTTCTCTCATAATATAATCGGAGGCACCTTTTCTTTGGGAGACGCAGTGGAGTCTGAAACTTGATCGTGTTGTTCAATTATGTTGTCTTTGAGTGGTTCATCTATTGTTCTCCGCTTTTTAAGTACTTCTTGAAAATCAGAAGTAGCGGGGTTTGCCGATTCTGACTGATCTTCCATAATCTCGGCGTCAACGTCTGTGACACTTGCCGGGGGAAACGTATCATAAAGTTTCACCTTTCCTGGCCAATTTTTGTTGAGCAGCTCGCCCAGTCTGATAAATTCCCGATATGCTTCTTCAAACGTTGTCTCGTTTGGCTGCTGCTCCACTGTCAATGTGGACCTTAAAAATAAACCAAAAAACAGCTTACCGTGCAGTTGTAGTCTTACCGGCACTACTGCAGGACTCTGAACTGTTTTGGTAAGAGCACTAATTCAAAATTGCATGATTTTCAAGACACGCAAACCAAAACCAACCGTGACTACCCACTTTTTTTGAACAACAAATTTTTCAAACCTCGAAAATGAGAATTACTCCTTATAAGGACTGGCTTAAAGGGGCGAAGCAAGAATGCTTTTCATCTTTCCCGTTATCTGTAGAGGATAGTGTAGGAATAAGGTGTTATTGAGCTATTAAAGCTCTGATCATGGCAGGAGGGTAACAGCATTAGTCGAGCCTCATTTAGAACTTCATCGGCTACAGCACTGCCATCCATTACCGATGTTTAAGTAAAGGCAACTCTAAAAATTCGGACGATCCCTAGACCAATCCATAATGGACGAAAGACCGTCCAACTCAGCGTTGGTTCCACTCAGTGATGGGCTCCCACCACTGAGCAGAACCGCTCATATTCCGAAGAAAAGCATTCACCGACAAAGCCCCTCACCGGAAAACACTTTCCCCGGAGACTCAAATTGCTCCCTTAAGGCAAAACCCTTAAGAGAGCGAACTCAAACTCTCGAATCTCTGCGTCCCAGGGCAGGGGGGTGGGTAACACAAGAGCGGAGCCTCAGGTAAACTTCATTGGCTATAGCATTGCCATCCATTACCCTCCAAGGGTATTAATCACCGCATCTCACGGTCGATTCCTTTTCGAATGTTCAAAAGTTCTTAAGAGAACTGGAAGATGGACTGAGTCCTTGACTCTTTATCCCGTCATCTGAATGAAGAAAATCTGAGGAAATGGGGTGTTATTCACTAAAGGTTCTAGTCATGGCTGGGTAACGGCAATATCTCCAAGCCTCAGTTAAAACTTCATTGGCTACAGCATTACCCTGGAAGTTCTAAAAAAGGACTTAACCTGAACATTCACAATCCTTATAAGGACTGGCTTAAAGGGGCGAAGCAAGAATGCTTTTCATCTTCCCCGTTATCTGTAGAGGACAGTATAGGGATAAGGTGTTATTGAGCTATTAAAGCTCTGATCATGGCAGGAGGGTAACAGCAATGGCCGAGCCTCAGTTAGAACTTCATTGGCCACAGCACTGTCATCCATTACCCTCCAAAGGTATTTGGATTGAACGAATCAATCACTGCATCTCCAACCCTATTTTTCCAACCTCTAAGGTACCTAACTTTATCAATAATTAAGATATGATCTTATAAAAGCTGTATTACTTAGTTTCAGAAATATAAATAATATTTAATTTTATAAATTCAAATTTTATTATATTTTATTAAAAATATTACGTAAATTAAGTTTTTTAAAAAATATTTAAATTATATATCAAGATATTTCCAACTATCAAAATTTTATATGGAAAAATTAAAAAAGTCAATGAAGCTAAAATTTGCCCTTTGGTGCGAAGCATCCCATTTTTATAGTATATATTTTATACACAAGGTTACTTTCTACGGATTTAAGAAAGCGCTAACTAATTTTTTTTTCTTTCAGTCATTTAGCGATGACTAGTTAGGAAGAAGCTTAGTACAGAATTCATTAGATGAGATAACACTTTTCTGGCTATATTTTTTTTTATTTTAACAAAAGTTTAACTAATTTTAATGTCTGATCATGATTGGTAATTTGTGTATTTTTAAGTACAGAGAAACGTGAATTAAGATTATATACACGCACGCACTCACATAAACTGCTCCGAATGAAACTTCTCAGGCGATTCTTGATCTTGAGCGAGACTTAGCTATATTGTATCACTAAATACAGTACAACAACAACAACAGAGAATTAGAGTCTAGGTATTATATTTAGCGACAATTAGTGTAATTAGAGAGATATGGAATGAAAATGTCTCTACATAATGAAAAATGTGAGAAACATAATGAAAAATCTGTTTTTCACAGAAAACACACAGCGTACACAAAAACAAAAAAAAGATTTATTGCAATGCCAAACTCGGTCTAGCTAAATACATTGCCTAAATATTATCTTTCATATTTTCAGCTGCAGAAAATACGTGGTTGTGCTCATGGAGTGCACAAACCAAATTATAAAAAAGCAAATAAACATTTATATAACTTGAAATCAGAACTACATTTGAGATTTTCTTTACCATTATAACAGTTTATAAATAATAATTTTACAAATAAAATTTAACCAAAAACATTCCGTATTCCGAAAATGCGTGAAAATAAAAAGAATGCGAGTGCCAGTGATAAAAAAAAGAAGCGTAAAATTAGCACTTTAGAGCAAAACTTGAATTATTAAGTGATGCGGGTGTGTGATGTTAGCATTAGTGATTTTAGACTGGAAAATAGTAGCGCGAACTCTTTTCAGGAATTATTAAACTCACATTCAGAAGAAAACAGTGATAACGACCTCATTCATATCGAAGCGAGTATGGAGAAAAAGATGATTGTGATGGAAAATATTTGCCAACATTTATTATCCAGTTATATTAAATTAAACAAAGTTCTAAAAAGAACTGGGCGATGGACTGAGTCCTTGACTCTTTATCCCGTCATCTGAATGAAGAGAATCTGTATGGATGGGGTGTTATTGAGCTAAAAGCTCTAGTCATGGCTGAGTAACGGCATTAACCGAGCCTCAGTTAAAACGTCATTGGCTACAAGCATTGCCATCCGCTACCCTGGGATATCTCCTCTCCTAAATTGAACAAAACATTCATGGATGACTTATAAATTTAATTATTTATTTACATAAGTAGTGCAGTCCTTCATTATAAGGACTGGCTTAAAGGGGCGAAGCAAGAATGCTTTTCATCTTCCCTGTTATCTGTAGAGGACGGTGTAGGGATAAAGTGTTATTGAGCTATTAAAGCTTTGATCATGGCAGGAGGGTAACAGCAATAGCCGAGCCTCAGTTAGAACTTCGTTGGCTACAGCATTGTCATCCATTACCCTCCAAGGGTACCACATTTATATAGTCCTTATCAGGACTGGCTTAAAGGCTCGAAACAAGAATGATTTTCATCTTCCCCGTTATCTGTAGAGGACAGTGTAAGGATAAGGTGTTATTGAGCTATTAAAGCTCTGATCATGGTAGGAGAGTAACAGTAATAGCCGAGCCACAGTTAGAACTTCATTGGCTACAGCACTGCCATCAATTATCCTCACTTCTCCCACATTTATTATAGTCCTTATAAAGTCTGGCTTAAAGGGGTGAAGCAAGATTGCTTTCATATTCCCCGTTATCTGTAGAGGACAGTGTAAGGATAAGGTGTTATTGAGCTATTAAAGCTCTGATAATGGCAGGAGGATAACAGCAATAGCCGAGCCTCAGTTAGAACTTCATTGGCTACAGCATTGCTATCAAGTACTCTCACTTCTCCCACATTCATGTTCTTAAAAGAGCTGGGCGATGGACTGAGTCCTTGACTCGTTATCCCGTCATCTGAATGAAGAAAATCTGTGTAGATGGGGTGTTATTAAGCTAAAAGCTCTAGTCATGGCTAGTTAACGGCAATACCCGAGTCCTCAGTTAAAACTTCATTGGCTACAGCATTGCCATTTGTTACCCTGGAAGTCCTAAAAAGGACTTTTTCTCGTAGGTCTCAACTAGCCCACATTTATGTTCTTAAAAGAACTAGGAAATGGACTGAGTCCTTGACTCTTAATTCCATCATCTGAATGCAGAAAATCTGTGTGGATGAGGTGTTATTGAGTGAAAGCTGTAGTCATGGCTGGGTAACGGCAATAGCCGAGCCTCAGTTAAAGCTTCATTGGCTACAGCATTGCCATTAGTTACCCTGGAAGTCCTAAAAAGGACTTTTCTTCCTCCTTCCCCATATTTATGTAGTCCTTATAAGGACTGGCTTAAAGGGGCGAAGCAAAAATGCTTTTCATATTCCCCGTTATCTGTAGAGGACAATGTAGGGATAAATTATTGAGCTGTTAAAGCTCTGATCATGGCAGGAGGCTAACAGCAATAGCTGAGCCTCAGTTAGAACTTCATTGGCTACAGCAATGCCATCCATTACCCTCCAAGGATCTCACGGTCGATTATGCTCAAGGTAATTATTCTCTGTACCGTAATCCCACATTCATTTCCTTATAAGGACTGGCTTAAATGGGCGAAGCAGGAATGCTTTTTATCTTCCGCCTTATCTGTAGAGGAAGTGTAGGGATAAGGTATTATTGGGCTATGAAAGCTCTGCTCATGGCTGGAGGGTAACAGTAATAACCGAGCCTCAGTTAGAACCTCATTGGCTACAGCATTTCTATCCATTTCCCTCCAAGGGTATTCATAAATCTCCTACCCGCCCGTACCACATTTATGTATGTATTAAATTGTAAATATAAATATAAATATGTGGTAACATAAAATAACTTATAAATTTAATTATTTATTTACATAAGTAGTGTATTAACTTAAAATGACTTATAAATTATAAATTTATTTTTTTCTGGATTTTCTAGAGATATTAAATATATTTTATTAAACTAAATAATATATTAATATAAATAAATAAATGCTATATAAATATAAATAAATAAATGCTATATAAATATAAATAAATAAATAAATAAATAAATAAATAATACAATTGCAATATTTAGCCATCTTATAAGAATAAAGTTCGAAATTATTGTATTGGTTATGATAAATGTTTAAATTGGGAAAGTACTGTTTTAAATAAAGTTTCGGAAAACCACTAGACATGACATATCTTTGTTTTATTGGATACACAAATCTATTCATATTTCTAAAGTATTTTATTCAAAGAATTTTAAGTTGTTTTTTTTTTCCTTTTGACATGACAAACATCACATTCATTATAGCCTCATTTATTATCATAGTATTTGTTGACTGTGCTAGTAAATTTGTTGACTGTGCTAATCAGACAGTAAAAAGACGTGTAAATTTCGGTTCAGTTGACTTTTCGTCAAGATGTCATCCACATTTTTTTTATCCCCTTCACTTTAGGTACCCAAATCGAAACGAGTTTTTCACGAGTTTTTGGAAGGAAGCCAAAATCGGTCCACGCTGAGATACAATGCATATTGAAAAGTCTCATCATAGATGCAACACGCGCGTCTATGTCATTTGTGTGTTGTTGGAACTTTGATTGTTGTATACAGGAATTTTACATATCTCTGTTACAACCATTTGTTCAAAACGTATCCCTATGCTTAAATAAAATGGAACTACAATAGAAAATTGTAGCCATTACTTGATTACATTATTATTTTACAAGTAGAATATTGTCTTGAGTTTTAGAGATATTTTGCAAGAAACGCAATGTTACGCAGACGAAATTGAAAAACTTTCACAAAACAACAAACTGGGTGATAATAAATTCCATCTTGATAATAGCAAGGATCTATTCAATTTTTTTTTTTTACAGGAAGGTTTATGTTGCGAGTGTGAGTACACATGCGTGCTGTTCTTGATATCTGAAATGAAGGCTCTAGTAACCAAATTTCGCTGATCATGGTGCATTTATGTTAATTTAATTGCGCATTGTAGGCTGAGAGGTTGTTGTTCAATCGTTGCGATATACATACTCATTTGAATAACTGTCGTTGTATATCGGATATGTCCATTAACAGTTAATTATGTTGCTAACATTCATTAGGCTCTTCAAGAGCAATCAAACCTTTGTAAACACTTAAACAGTTCGATTTCCAAATCACGTCAAGGGTGTAACTGAACGCTGTGGTCTCTCTCTCTCTCTCTCTCTCTCTCTCTCTCTCTCTCTCTCTCTCTCTCTCTCTCCAGGTACGCAAGGAACGGATGCAAAATAACCGAAATAGCTACATTTCAGGGACTTTTTTTTGAAAAAAAAAAAAAAAACAGGAACGTGTGACAGTAATGTGTTTGGTCGTTGATGCTCTCTGCTTCCTGAGAAGCAATCCTCGCTGGTTTCAACATATCCCTCTTAGAACAATAATGTATGTTGATAAAACAAGAATTAACAACGAATTTTATTATTATTTTTTTTATTTATTTATTTTTTTTTATATCAGCGGTTTTCGTAGATTTAGAAGTTTCCACGCAATTTCGCATGAAAAGTTGGGTACATTGCTTCATGGTGCTTACGCAAAATTCTCGGCACAGAACAAGGTGTACTATACTGTGACTCATGCATCACATGACATTCTCAGTCTTCCAGTGTCCAGTCACGGTGTTCCTGACACCACTATAGACGAACGTTCCGATTTTTCGCAGACCACTGATTTCTACGATCTCTTCAATTCTCTGCGCATCGTTCGATGAGATATGGGTCAGACCAGCCTTCATTAAACGCTTCAGTCAAGTGCTGCACACGGGAAGTTCTGTTCGCCCTTACAAGCCTTCTCAGACGACTGCGATCTCGTTCCTTTCTTAGGAACTCAGTCACGCCTCTTAGAAAAGCAATACGGGTCATTTTTCCATTGATTAAACACCCGGGATATCTCACCTTTTGAGAAAGCAGTCGCTCTGTTGTGTTTCAAAACGTGGCTACAGCCAGACTGCACCCAAAAGAAGTCCTTTATCGAGCTCCGAAAGATCCTTGGTTTTTCCCAATGTGATCAACAATTGATGATTACTGACCAGCAGCATTCTTAAATATTTGCCTGGAACACGTGGCGGCACACGTCATGATCATGTATTTTGCATATAAACTGTGTAAATGACGTTTACGTACATCTGCCTAAAGGTTTCTAATTCATTGACTGGCATGTACAGAACCGAGTTCATATTTCGTCTGCTTACTGGATATGATATAAAAATTGCGCCATCTTCCATAAACTATATTGAACTGATGAAAAAACTACTAGCAATACCTTCGTAAATCACCAATGCAACAAATCTTAGAAGGCAGCAGTTATACATGTTGTCACATCGATGGTTTATGGAGACTCCCCCTCTTCTGATATTTTTGTTGCCTTAGCTCACATATTTTTCGTTGGAAAGGCGTTAGTTCAATCTCGCTTATTATACGGAAGAACTTTTGGATAGAAAGGTTAGTTAGCCGATCTCATATAGATGCAACACGGCCTCCCCATTTAGTCCCGTTTTCCCTTTAAAAATATGACCCAAGTAGGAATTGCAGTCAGATAAATACACGCAGTTAACAGACATAATATATTGGTCTCTTTAATATAGTTGCTTCTGTACTAAATCCACAGTACGAATCCTTAATTAAATTAAATTAGATTAAAAAAGGGAAACTAGTAAGAAAAATCATGCGCGTGTTTTTGTTCGATATTAACTCCTGATGAAGACAAAACGTTGTATATAAGAAAGAGTTCTGGTAATTAGACCACATGTTTATTAAGATAAATAACAATAAAAAAAAACAAACCCGACAAGTTCCGTAAGTTGTTTGACTTACATCTTTAGGGGTCAAAGGTAACTAAAAGTTTAAACACAAGAAATGAGAAATTAATCAAACCAGTTCATTCTATGCAGTTGTGGCCGTCTAACCGTTCATTAAATTAAATATCCGAATTCAGTGCAATGCTAAGTCTGAACAATGCTGGATGCTGTCACGTTCTGTTGTTCACGTTCATATTGTCCGAGGTCTGACTTGGGTATATTTTTTATCAATACTGACCAAACTTAGTATAGAATTAGGCCCTGGTTTATTGTTGCATTACGTTGGAATCCTAAGCATGTTTGTGGCTTCTTTAAATTTCCTTATGTAACATTTTTTTTCAATGTAAGAGATGTTTGTTTTTTGCCAGAGTGCATTATGGCCGGTGGAAGTTGTATGGTATGCTAGGCCTCATTTGTGTTCTCTTCTTTTTTGCACATCTTTTTGGTGTTCGTCTATACGAACTTCCCCTGATCTTCCCGTCTGGCCTATGTAGCAGATGCCACAGGAACAATGACTTTTATAAACACCTGGTTTTTTTAAAGGATAATATGGAGGTTTTGGGGGTTATAGAAATCTTGAAATTTTTTCTAACGGTAGAAAAGCAACTTTGATGTTATGTTTGTTTAGTAATTTGGCCATTTTGTCTGTTAACATTCTTGATGTATGGAAGAGTGATTACGTTCTTGAAATCTTGTTTTTGTGAGATGTTTGTAGAAGATGTGTTGAGGATTTTTTTGATTGTCTTAGGTTCATAACCATTTTTTTAAGTATTTGGGTTAAATATTGTAATTCTTCATTTCTCTGTTTTTCTGTGCTGGAAATATTATAAGCTGTGTCGCTGAAGGTTTTAATTAAAAACCTATTTTTTTGCGAGGGGTGGTGTGAGACTGCATTAATAAACATGTGGTCCAATTACCGGAATCTTTCTTATGAACTGCTAAACCACAGAAACCTACGCCTACAAAACGTTGTATAGTCTGCCCACAGTTGAGAGAACCATAACTAACAGAGTGCCAAGAAGAGTCAATTCATGTTGAAGGGGAGAAAGAATTAAGGGATGTACCGTCACCAGATTGCTGTACTAGCTTGATTTTTGTTGTCGCTTTTTTTTTCTCGAATTTATTTGCATGGTGGATCCAGTACCATCACCAAGTTCTGGTTTTAAACCTTTCAGTAGCACTTACAAAAGAATATTGCATAATGTGCTGATATTCTGCGAAAAAAGAATTGTTAGAAGGCAGTCTCCTTGTTATACTTTCTCAGGCCACAAAACGTGCAAGTGAAATTGTGGGCGTATCGAAGTCGACCGTTTAAAGAATTTGTAGGGAATCAAAAGGTGAAGGTAAGCCAAAATTTAAATCTCCTAAAAAAGCGCCAGAGAAAGAAAACCATCGAAAACGTAGCTTTGAATGATTTTGAAGTAGACTTTATAAAAATAACTCTTTGCGAATTTTACGCGGTCGAGAAAAATGTGCTAACTGTTCCTAAATTGATTCCTGTGCTGAAAGAAAAAAAGTAATTTTCCCTGGAAAAGAGAAACGTTAAGGAAAGTACTTCGTGAAATCGGATTTTAAAAAGTCACAGAGTAAAAGGAAAATTATCATGGAGCAAAGTGAATAGTTTTATCTCAATACGACGTTTCAGAGAGCAGGAAAGGCTGATTGTGTATTTAGATGAAACTTGGATTAGTAGCAATTTAACCTTTGGAAAATGTTGACAATCTAAAGAATAATGTGAAGTGTTTCAAGCAGGAAATGCCTGACGGCACAAACAAGTTCTATGTGAGAGTGGGAAAATGTTTTTTTTTTTATTTATTTATTACTGAATTCGAATTTACTTTACAAAGCCAATTCAACAACTGGAGATTATCATGAGCAAACGATCTTCGAAAAATTGGGCAGAACAAAAACTGATTCCAAACCTTCCTAAAAATGCGGTTGTTATAATTGATAATGCTCCATATTTTTTGGATGGAGTGATATCAATCACTCCATCCAATTAAACAAAGTTCCAAATTGTTCTAATAGGAAGCAAGTCATTATGGATTGGCTCTCTGCAAATGCCATTTCTCATTCTCCAAATAAAATTGAATTGCTCAACTTTGTCAAAAGAAACTCGCCCACAACTAAACTATTTAAATTCGACACGATGTTCAAAGAGCATAGATTCCTAGCTTTGAGACCACCACCATATCGTTGTGATATTAATTCTACTGAGTATGTTTAACCCAAACAATGAAACTGTCAGTCGGTTTTATGCTGATCTGAAAAGTTAATTAATTATAAAAAAAGTAATTAAAATTTCTTGTTCAAGCTACAACCGAGTTAGTCCTTCTGCACACCGTTGACAAACTTTGATCCAGGAAGCATTTGCAGTGTTTGGAAGATCTAAGAAGATTGGTTGAGAAGCGACAGGTTCTTAGAATGTGACATGTTTTGTTTAATAATCTCTTAATTTTTATTGTATCTTTGAACAGTGAGTGGATTTAACAACATGTACGAAAACCCACACTAATGAAAAATGTTTCTTTATTACCTTATTCTATTAACTGCAAGGTTTAATCATTGTTCAATGATTTTCGTATAACAAATGTCTTCTGAAGGTCAGCTTATATTCATCAAGATTACGTCTAGCCTGTATAATGAAAAATTCCGTAAGGAATAAAATATCCCAACATAAAGGCTGTTGTCGTCATTTTTTAGAATCCCTTTTTAAATAAATTTACCTTTGAGGATATTGCATTTTACAGAAAAATCCACACCGTACAAAACAATGCTTAAAACCATAATTCTTTTGTACAGATAAAACCCAAACAATAAAACTGTCAGTCGGTTTTATGCTGATCTGAAAAGTTCAATTAATTTTTTAAAAAAAAGTAATTAAAAATTCTGGTTGAAGCTGCAACCGAGTTAGTCCTTCTGCGAACTGTTGACAAACTTTGATCCAGGAAGCATTTGCAGTGTTTGGAAGATCTAAGAAGATTGGTTGAGAAGCGACAGGTTCTTAGAATGTGACATGTTTTGTTTAATAATTTTTATTGTATCTTTGAACAGTGAGTGGATTTAGCAACATGTACGAAAACTCACACTAATTCTAAAAACTGATCTTCAATTTACCTAATTTAACTTTGTTTCGTAAAGTTTAGGTGGGAAAAAAATTAAATAGGTAGTGGGAAAGTAATCAAGCACTTATATGGAAGTATGAAAATGATCCAAAACATATAAAAGGTAAATTTAACCATGGTACTCTGCTGTTGGACATAAGTAAATGATATATAATTAAACTTTTAACAGTTCTTCTTCTTCTTCAGCTTGTTGAACCTCTAAGTTTCTTTGCCAGATGCACCAGGTTCTTTCATTCTTTTCTGTCCTGAGCCTTTTTCATACCAGTTCTGAATTCCCATCTCAGCTGTCTCTTTTAGATATTATCCTCCCAACGCATCCGCTGTCTACCTCTGAATCGCATCCCATTAGGCTTCATCTTGAATGCTTGTTTAGCCATTCTCTCCTCACCCATTCTTTCCATATATCCATCTCAATCTGCTTGCTCGAATCTCATCAATAAGTGGGGATATATAGAATTCA
Organism: Typopeltis vanoorti; assembly: GCF_054136105.1. Lineage (NCBI taxonomy): Eukaryota > Metazoa > Arthropoda > Arachnida > Uropygi > Thelyphonidae > Typopeltis > Typopeltis vanoorti. The sequence goes on along the minus strand of NC_143549.1, from coordinate 44,777,011 downwards.
TACAGTTCTTGGTTATGTCTTCTTCATTCACCTATCGTGTTATCTCTTACAAGTCCATAGACTTTTCTGAGATTTTCAATTTTCAATGCAATGCTTGTGCATCTTGATCTGTCATGCTCCAGGTTTCTGCTCCACACGAAACGATGTCTAATGATTGTCTTGTATATTTCTGTTCGAGCTCAGCTTGATAGATTTTGGAATAAAATAAATTATGTAGTAAATTATAAGCTCTATTGTAGGCATGTATTCAATGTTCCAAGATATTTGAAGGAAGTGGCAATTTTAAATGTCAGGTTATCAATGGCAAAATGGTCAATTTCCCATTGACTGTGATTTCTGTATATATTTGAATATTCAGTTTTGTAGTCCTAGTTTTTCAACAGAAATTCTGAGTTTACTAAATGTTATTCTAATGTTTTCAGCAATTTTTCCAACGAGGAGAAATTACAGTTTTTACAGTTTCTCGAATACATTTTTCTAATGCTAAATTAAAAAGGATGGACGAAAGAACATTTCATTGCTTCAGTTTTGTATATCAAAAGGATCAGGTCTAATGCCATTAGATCTCAATTGCTGTCAGTGAGGCAAAATTTGATTAAACATGTTATCTTATGAGGTGTTCCTAGTTCATGTAATACACCCTGAAGGCCTTTTCTATAAATGCTATCATATGGTTTTCTAAAGTCTCTATAAATAAAATATCGACCTTTAGAATATATTCCCATTTTTACCAGTACCTATCTTAATGTAACAATTTGGTAAACTGTCGATCTATTTTTCGGAATCCTGTTTGATATTCACTTATATTTTCTTCAGCATAAAGGAAAATTCTTTTAGTATAATGTTAGATAAAATTTTGTAGTCTGCTGACATCAGCGATATCTCTCTGTAATTTTCACATTCAATATTGTTTCCCTTTTTATACACTACTTGGAAAGAAGTCAACGAACACCATACAGCGAGGAACAAACAACCATGGCGCCCACCATAATAAGATGTAGATGGGCGCATGGTCGTAATGAGGTTCTGGACTGTAATGAGGTCTTGAACTGTTATGGGGCCGACGTGTGCCTTGACCTCACTCGACGTTCCAGTAATGTGGGACTTGCATATTACCGTGCTGCCATGGAAACTCATGTTGTGAGCCACGGTTCTGAATGTTTTTGTGCAGATTTCTGTTCCAGTCGATGCCTAGAATTTTCGCATTCAACGTGTCGGCCGGCAAATGGCAGTTTTTACATAATATTCTTCGTAACACCCTACGGTGATGTTCTGTTAAGTGTGGTGAATCGTTCACTGGGTAGCACTTGCAGTTGACCTCTTCTCTTTGGTCTCGGTATGGTATCGCTGATTGTTGATCTGGGATAAACTAATTTGTCAACAGTTTGTCGAATAGATAAGACTGCAACATGGCATCCTATCACAACACTTCTTACAAACTCTATCAGTTCCCTTCTCGCAGTTGTTAAACCCGGACACAGTTGAACTGACTTGGGAGCAACCTATTCCTCCAATGTATACCGGCTACAATCACGTGACTCGCTACATGGCACTATGCACCTTTCCATGTGGTATATCCGTTGACTTTTTTCTAAGCAGTGTATATTAGAATGATTATTAATTTTTAAAATTTTCGGGGATCTCTTCTTTTTCCAGCCTATGTATATGAGTGGTTAATATACTTCCCTCATATTTAATGAGTTCGGCAACTATATCATCAGTTTCTAGTGCCTTTTTATCTTTGAACTGCTTTATACTTTCTTCTACTTCAGCTAGCGAAGGTTTAAATACTTCTGAATGTTTTTTGTGAGGTCACAAGTGTCAAAAGTATTCGGTTTAAAAGAAGTCAGCATATTCATCACAATTTAGGAGCTTTCTAAAATACTCTCTACACCTGTTCAATAAGTAATAAGACTAATTTTACTGTGGCGAAACCATTCATCACAATATTAATTTCTGTGGAATATTGCTGTCTGTATTAACAAAAGAGGTTGAAAGATGGCGTATACGGGCTGATGTGCCAGAGTGTCACGTGACTAAACGCAAGTGCTCATCGGCGCGCCTACGAGGGGCGACCGGTCTTCGAAATGGAAGCATCCTTGGAACAGCGTTATGCGATTAAATTTTGTGTGCGTTTGCAAAAATCGGCACCGGACACTTTTAACATGATACGCGAAGCTTTCCACGATGAAGCAATGTCAAGGGCAAGTGTTTTTCGCTGGCATAAAACTTTTAAGGAAGGAAGGCAAAAATGTGGAAGATCTTGAACGTGCGGGAAGACCTTCAACGTCCATCACAGAGACAATGATCAACACAGCAGCGATTATCGTCAAGCACGTCAAAAGGAAGCGTCCATTGCTGAACAATGGCTTCTTATTGCACCACGATAATGCAAGGCCACATATTGCTGATTGTGTAGCGGACGTTTTGCAGAAGAACAACACAGATATCCTACCACACCCTCCATACAGTCCTGATCTCGCACCGTGCGATTTCTGGCTGTTTCCTCAGCTCAAGAAACCACTAAGAGGCCGCATATATATATATATATATATATATATATATATATATATATATATTGTAATTTCATGAAAAAATTTTCCAGAATTGTTTGCAGTAAGATATTACCTGATTTATTCAATCCATTTACGTAAAAAATTTCTTTCCTGTTCTCAGATTATTTTATTGGCTTCCTTGCTACTCTCTTTGTATCTCTGAGTGGCATGCATACCTAAGTCTTAATTACCCATTGGGGTAATTAAGACAAATGCTTCTATCTTTTTTCTTTTTCGTTATTGCCAGCCAGTTCACATTCTTCATTAAACCATTTTTATACTGTGCTTTACTTTGAATTCAACTGAATTTTCTGCTGCTACTTTTATGCTATCTAGGATACGAGTTCAGATGTTTGCAACATTTTCATTCTCTTCCTGCTGCATATTTTTCATTTTCTGTTTTATATACTCATATTTTCTTCTCTCTTGAGTTTATCTAGTTTGTTAATATTGTATCTTAGTTGATCTGCATGTGCTGGAAAATATTTACTGTTTATACTGTTAATACTGTTTACTAAATTTAAGAATAGCGCCAATTAAAAAATAATGATAATTAGCTCCTCTGAAGCTCGGGATATTCTGAATGCAATTTCTATCTTTTATTTGATTGAATGTACGAGCATGACCATCACTAGATTTCCGTGTTTGTTTGTTTGTATATATTCTTCCTGATAAACATAGTGCTACTTATTATTAAATTTCTGAATGCTATAAAATTGATTGATTTTAGTCATGAAACATGTACCAAGTAAGCTGCCTATGGTAATCCAAAAATAGTTCAACGGCTGTGAGAAGGGACGACTTCTCAATAGAAGAATGCCATTGGAAACGTGCCTTTTTTGTATTATGTTTTGGAGCATTTTCATATTTAAATACCGGTGTTTGATTTAATTTAGAAAAGTTTCCAGCGATTTTTTTTTACTCTAGAAAATTCAACTGAAAACAGAATTCAATTATTTTAAATGTATTTTAATGCTGATCCCAAATACTTTAGCCTTTGTTAAAATCTAGGATTATTTTACAGTAAATAATCTGGGATTATTTACTGTAAAGTATTTCTGGATTTCTTCAATCTGTTTTCGCGAAAAAATTTTCTTCTCTGTTGTCTTATTATTTTATTGGCTTTCTTGCATGATTTCGAAAATTTGAAATAAAATAAGTGAATAAAATAATAACGATTTATGATTAATTTATCAATTAATCGAATTTATATTTAATTAAAATTAAAAAGTTAATTATAATTATAAATAAGCGTCTAGGATGTTGTTAAATCCACCTAAAAAACAGGTACACTTATAGTAGGATGCGAATGTACGTATTATTATTATTATTATTATTATTATTATTATTATTATTATTATTATTATTATTATTATTATTATTATTATAAAGTAATTTTACATTAACAGCAATGAGGAACTCTTTCAATTCTTCAATTATTCGCTACGATGCCTTCAAAATGAATAATGAACTATGAATGAACAACTCGAGAATGCTGTTGTATGTCCTTTTGCATAACAATTCTTCTTCCTATGTGAACTGATTCTGACTTATAAGGATCTCTGAGACGACAATTTCCTTTCTATTACTTCTATGTAACTCCTCTGTCGGCTAATCTGAAAATGATTGTTTAGCAGATATGCCTAAATGGTGATTATATCATTTGCACGAAAGGTTACAAAGATCCGATGCGCTCAGCGATTCCCGTGAGTAATGAGAGTTGTTCAAATTTGTAGTGCTAAACAAAAGTTAAGCCTCTTCGACACTAAAGCTTGAATGCGAACAGACAAATAGTAGTCACTACTACATCCGTGATATTAGATGGAGAAGTTAGAAACGAAGCGTAACTTTGTGTTAGCATTGTGTTTGTTCGTTTAGGCCACAACTTAATATCACGAATCAATTTATATGATTGCTCAGGTCAGTGCGCGAAGGTAATACAATCTTAGGAAAACTGTTATAGATTTCCTGTCTGTTTGATCGTACTATACGCATTGTAATAAAGAGAAAAGACTATATGTTATCAACTGTAGCAGAGACTTATATATATATATTATCATCTGTCGTATGACTATATATCTTATACGCGTATATATCTTACTATCTAGAGCCTCCGTGGCACAGTTAGTATAGACTGACTTTGTTCGGAAAGACCTGAGTTCATTCCTGTCAGTGACGTGAGGAACCTTTATCTGGTCTCTTTCGACTATTAGCTGGTCTTCTACAGAGGCAGAGGGTTTTTCCTCTCGGAAACTCGGGTTTTTGTTCCCTCAGAACAGGCAAACTTCCCCCGTGAACACACTCCTACGAACAAAAAAAATACTCCCTCCACCACACACACACACACACACACACACACACACACACACACACACACACACACACACACACGCACACACACAAACGTCTGGCTCCGGGACAAGTCGATTGGGATCACACTCGTAAAGTCGCATCATGTAAAAGGCTGACCCCAAATAGATAGGATAAGGCACAAGATGAAGAAGAAGAAGAAGAAGCAGAAGAAGAAGAAGAAGCAGAAGAAGAAGAAGAAGAAGAAGAAGAGATATCTTACTATCTTTCGCTGTAATTGTGTAGCTCGTATCTATTTAAAAGAAGCGGTTGTATTTTTTGCGGATTCAATTCTTCCTAGTTTAAATGAAGAAGAATTGGTAAACTTGGCAATCCCGAAGTTCACTAAGATAAATTATGACCATGGAATTTCTTTCTTTCGAATATAATTACTATCTTCATCAGGTCGAAAGAAGTCATTAAGTCTTCTCATGTTCATCGTATTTATGTCAATGTTAGTCATTTTCTCGTATGTAATCAACAACCGCAAAACGAGATCTCTTTCTCAACATTTGCATCTTCCAACTACAGTGGACGATATCCTAAACGCTGACTTACTCGATAGACTTCCCAGGCAGTCTCTTCGCTGATCCCATAAGGAATAAAGAAGCGTCCTTGACTTGCAGATTTGATTCTTGCTGACCAAGCAAAAAAAAAAAAAGCGTGTTATTATCAACCCTACTATAGGAATGGTTTCCAAAGGACAATTCTTTAACATACCTGATAAAATTCCGTATCTAAATTTTCTTTGTAACATCGAAAGCAACTTATTCACATTCTAATGAGATGATGCTGATAAATTTCGTCTCAAAGTTTCTTCCGTACTGTTACAAGTCACACTTTTCCCTCCAAAGATGTCTCCAATCGCATTTAAAATCCTAAATTAAACAGATAAATGAAGAGTTGTGGTTAGTTACAAACACTTCTGATTATAGTAAAAACAAAATGCTAAAATCAGAAGAATCTAGTGCTAGAATCAATAAACTAAATTCTCTGTTAAGCTGCGACGAGGATGCTGTTAAAGAATCCCTCTTTTCTTTGGTTTGCTAAAAATCCAAAAAGATTTGTTCCGCTCAAACTCTGATTCTCCTACATATCACTTAGCAAAATTCCTGGTTCGTTGTCACTCCCAGTCTTCTGTGAAAAATTTGTTCGCATTCGTAACAAAACGTAAAAATCTTATCCTTACAACCTACTGACATAATGATCATTTTTTATATATATTCAGTCCTTATTCACTAGTATAACTCCTGCTTACATTTTCCAGTTGTTATAATCAGGAATGCATGATCATAGTTAACGAACTAGCTAATATCTCAGGTAGTGGGATCACTTAAATAGAATGAATAAAAAAAAAGGTAAGTGAAGTAGTTGTTTGATGCTAACATGGGTAAAAAAAACCTAGAAGAGAAGAGAAGGAAGATCTAGACGAAAGGAGGCAGTTATAGGAGCCTTAGAAGATCGAAATATAAGATCTGACAATATTGGAGTCCTGACAGACAACAGAAAAATTTGCAGAAAAATATAAGTTCAACAAACAAGCACATTATGCATATTTATAATAGAAAAAGTGTTCGATATTTGAATAATAATTAACAAATTAAAATTCGGTCACGATAAGAAATTTGTGGGACTATTTTCTTTATCTTCGATGCATAAAAGTTGCGCATGTTCCTTTAATATAATCCATATACAACATTATCGGAGAGGGAAGAATTGCTTCTTCCCTGTACATTTGACATTTTTAATGGAGCCACTATTTTTTAATCCCCGTCCAATACTATAACGAACATAAGCGGAAGGATACAATAAAAGTGAAACATTTTACTATGTCGAGACATCTGTAATAGTGCATAATGTTAGCAGGAATTAAGCTACGGCCTTTAAAATGAATATTACCATATAATGTATTCGTTTAATTTATTATAATTAATAAATACTATACTACTTTATCAGTAGAATAGTTAGTATACGTAAAAGTGGGGAGGGGGTAATCACATGATTCTATGAAACATAATTGAAAATTTGTAAGGTTATTTTTAGTCATACTAATTAGGCCTCGACTACGGATTTGCTCTCCTTCTCATCGAACTATTGACCAGGAAGAAAAACATTTGATTAAATGCGCCATATGAATAAAATAACAAAGTATTTTCTCTAGTACGAATACAGATGTTGATCAATGTCACCTTTATAAGAAAAACACTACTATACGAGCACTGTGTATTTATAACTCAACTCATTAACACAAGAAATTTATTCGTTGCCATGTGGATCCAGTCTTTTTCATCAGAAATATACACAGTGAAGTAAGTAGGGCTCTCTAGTGTTCGATTTTCCAGCTTTATTATAGAATCTCTGCTCACCTAAGTGACTAAGCATCACGTGTTTTAAGCGTGCCGAATCAAAACAATCTCCATCTCGACCGAGTTTGATACGTCGTTGTCAGCATTATTTCTACCCCATAAAATACTTCAAAAGAAATTAGTTGTATCGACTTTGTTTTCGAGTAATTAGTTTCCCTAAAATTACTCGTTAATTAGTAACTAAATACTTTGTTGATTAATTCGCTAATGAACTTAAGCCGTTTGAGATATAAGAATTATTCCCAAACACACTCAAGCTTAAAAGGCTATTTAAATCCAAAAAAATGTAGAATTTTATTCTTTAGAAAATAACCAGAAAAATCTCTTTTTTAACGTTGTTTTTTAACAGTTTATAAATGATCGTTAAAACAATTTACGACGAAATAAAGCTGTGTTCGCTAATCTTAATCAATCTCTTTCTGTAAGCATATTGATCCTTTTTTGATAGCTAGCAGGTCAGTGAAGGAGTAAACTGGATACTCAGTCTCAATGTTTAAACAATGTTTAAACGTAAGTTAAACTAAATGGATTAAACACATTTAGAACAATGAATTCTTAGGCTATACCAGTGTCCGATACAAGCTGGCATAATAGAGTAAACAAAAGAAGACCTGGACAAACTGGACCGCAAAACTAGAAAAGTAATGACTATGCATCATGCATTTCATCCACGAAGTGATGTTGACCGGTTGTACCTACCGAGGAGAATAGTTAGACGGGGGTCTGCTGCATGTGAGGCAGACTGTGGAAGAAGAAGAAATTAGTTTAAAAAGTTACATCGTCAATAGCTCTGAGCAAATTCTTCAAGCAATTACACAAGAGGGTCTTCTAAAAGCAACAGGAAATAAATCTGATTACAAAAAGGAGCAACAAAATAACCGATATGTGCGCTGGAAAAATAAACCTTTGGATATCTCCAATTTCTTAGAGATACTGAGGACCAAATTGACGTGAAGAAGACGTAGCAATGGCTACAATATGAATATATTAAAAAAGAAACAGAAGGATTTATTATAGCAGTTCAAGAACAGGTATTACAAATTAATGCAATGAAAGCAAAAATTTTGAACATTAATAACAGCAAATGCAGATTATGCGATCAGAAAGATGAGAATGTAGAACATCTAATCAGTGCCTGCAGCAAAATAGCTCAAACTGATTATAAATACCGCAATGATCAAGTTGCCAAAATAATTCATTGGCATGTATCCAAACAATATGGCTTTCTTACTTCTTATAACTGGTAGCAGCATACAATCGAGAGAGAGTATTGGAAAACGAAACAGCAAAAGTTCTCTGGGACTTTAGAATACAAACTGATCGTCATTTGGAACACAATAGACCTGACATCACAATTATCGAACATCGACAGGTTTGACTTATCGATATCGCAGTACCCAGTGATAACAAAATCGGTAACAAAGAACTGGAAAATCACTAAATATCGAGATCTGACAATCGAAGTTGGCTGACTGTGACTTAAACACACCAAAGTCATCCCAATAGTTATCGGTGCACTTGGTGCAACTTCAAAGAAACTATCCAACTATTTACAGCAATTAAACATCAACGAAGTGACCCCATATGACCTACAAAAAACAGCATTACTTGGAACGGTCCATATTTTACGATGCTACCTGATGGACTATTCTTAGATTCTTGGGTAGAATCTGAATTCTGTATAACCAGTGAAATTGTTGTTTGAATTATATCTTTTTGATTGTGTATCAATTATGTGAATAAAATAATAATTATATAGTTGGCGTTAATGGCATGTTTCTGGAAGCAGATCAAAGGAGCACGTTCCCTCTTAAATTTCAATAAATACACAGTAAAATGTTCTTGAACCGACCTATTATGGATCGGAAGTCTTTTCAAAACTGCAGAAGATGAAGTCACACTCTCCTTTAAATACAGAACTTAGTCACCAATCTACCTGGCCTAACTGAATCAAACACCCAACTATAAAATAGACTCTCGCATATTCAACTTCATCTGTTCATATTCCAATATTTTTATTATTCAAGGAGATGTGGCTAATCCTATCCTACTTTAATGGCTAAACTTATAAACTGTTCAAGTCAACGTATATGTTTTATCTACAGATGTAATCTCTCATCTTTTATGCATATGTTTTGTTGCTTCTTATTATTATTTTTCTTATTCTTATTCATTTAAAGCAGCGTATTTTTCTCTTTTTTATTTCTAAATACGGTACAACACAAAAAATGTAAACTTCAACTTACAGTCGCTCAGATCTTGTCCGAAAACGTGCATTGCAAGGAATACGTCGAAATGGTATGGAAATCCAGACTCTGTTGATCAATGATTATATAGGACTTCCTTTCAGAGATGTAGTTTAGTAGTTGATTTAATTAAACAATCTTTAGTTTGTTATAAAAAAAAAGAAGAAGAAAATGGGTAAAATCAGTTAAGTTATGAAAATGGAAGGACACTATTTTTTAAGAGTTCAAATCCCAGTACGTGCTTTGTAACATATCTTTGTCGCATCATAATACAATGAAAGTTAATTAAAATTGTAAAAAACATTAAAAAAATATTTTATCAAACTTTGAAAAGTAGTTGTTTATCAATGTGAAATTCTGCTAAACATATTTTATAGAGAGGCGTGTATTCTTAATAATTATGCTATTTATTTCGATTTCGATTTCATAATGACATCACTACATCCGTTTTGAATTTTTTGCAGAAAAAAAAATAAAATTCAACACATTTGGTTCTTGTAGGGATTGTTTACAATCAATATCTAGTTATTTAAACTTCACAACGAGGTAGCTGAAACCATGCGTAGCGACTGATATGTCTATCAGGTGTGTATACACGAAGCGACCATTGCACATACACGTTAATCATGTAATTTATGAAAGGAAAAATTTCAATTACCTGAAGAAAAATCTCCATTGATTCCATCTGAGACTAAAACGTCTTCAGTGGAAGAGTCCTAAAAATTGTTTCGCGTGTATTTGTTATATATATATATATAACATATTTCGCACTTTTGTATATATAACATCTCTACATAAAAAATGGTTTCATTTGTTTATTGAATAAGAGTGGTAAAATGTTATATTCCCATGGCAACAGCAGGTTCTGCTTGAGTACCAAGTAGCATACAGAATCCCTCGATCAATCCGTCTAATGCGTTCTTAAAAACAGGCGCATTAATCGAAACGCACTAATCGAATATAATAACCTATGGGAAAAAGTACAATTCGTTCCTCAAATTTCTTTGTTCACCCTTAATTTTTTTTTATAAATAATCATGGTGTATCTCAGGGCCCAGTTACAGGGAAACCATGAAGCTAAAAGACAATAAAACATATTCAGAATATAAATTTATCACTCTACTTCTTAATTCAAATAATTCAGCTAACGTAGTTAGGCCGGCATTCTGTTTCTTTTTTTTTTTTCCATACAACTGACGGTATGGCCCTATTGCCTCTACTACTACTACGACTTCTGCAAATTTTACTGCTTCTCTATTCATCAAGGTCTGCCTCTATGCATTGCTGCTTAAAAACTTTTGTACGAAAAAATATTTTGGCATTATTTCTGTGAAATCTCTTTGGGCGCTTGTTCAGTGATTAAATTTCTTTTATATTCTTCAGGATCTTCCCGCTGTGCACCGCAAGGAGAAAGTGAAAGTAAACCAAAATCGTTTTGTTGTATTTGAATATCATTATTCTCATAATGATATTTAATTAACTCAGATTCATTTGAAAAGCCTCAGAATGTGCTTCCAAACGGCTCACATATTGCTAGCAGTAATTTCATTCGACTTTGCGACTTTATAACCAGGCTGAGATTTCTCTGATTTGGCCAGAAAAATCTTGGAAGGCATTCGCTTCCAATAAAGGCCGGTTTCATCGAAAATAAATATTTGATGATTACAACAGTCCTTTCTTCCACAATTTTCTTTAAAATCTCTGGATAATTTGCGTTACTTCCTTATCTGCACTTGCAGCTTCACCTGGAATTCGAAAATTATGTAGGCTATTTCTCTTTTGGTTACAATCTTCGATCCATGTAGAAAGAAGTCTCTCTAATTCAATCTTTATAATACTTTGATTTCGAATGCATGCGTGATGAACTTGAAGCAGCCTTTAACTTTCTCTTTCTATTCAGCAGCTTTGCTTAAAATTGCTCTTATATTTGATTCATTTTTGTGTTCTTGTCCTATCTTGGCTCTTGACTCGCCTTGTTCATTTTTCTTATTATTTCGAGTATTTCTTCCAATGAAAAACTTGAAATAAAAAATAATGAAAAACAATGAGATTATTTTTCGAATCTTTTTCACACTTCCACTTTTTTGCTCACCAATTCTTTTACTGATGATTAAAGGTTGGGAAAATACTTAAAAAAATTAAGGAAAACAATTGCAAAGGAGGCACGAGATATAATCATCAAAATGCTCTGTTAATTAGCAGACGACAAATTTTGGCGGTGAATTTGGAACATAGTGTACATTAAAATAGTGTAGCATGTCATTTAAAAATAACGTTTGTAAAATGTTTTAAATCGGAAGTGGAAATATAAACAGACAGTGGAAATATATAATATCTTTTAATTCAAATTTCTTTTCAAATGAAAAAAAGAAGAAAAAAAGTACGGAGTACTAAAGGGTTTTGTTTTAACTGGTTGCACTGACGAAGCTCTGGTTTATTTCTAAAATCTAAAATGATGCATTATCATATTCTAAAGAAATTTTGGAATTGAGATAGGTATACTAACCTTGGAAACACCATGAGACCAGTTGACTCATATTCAAATGAAAAAGGCCATACCCTTTATTTCGTATTGTGTCAAATGTATCTGGAGAATAGCAACTAAAATATACTACTTATAGAAAATCTAAAAATTTCCAAATCAAATCAAAATTGAAATGCGTGGATAAACTATGCAAGATCAATTTTCAAATTAGTGAAGGACTATTATATACTTACACAGACAAAGTAATCATATTAAGATAGTAGAAAGTAGTCACGCAATATGTAACAGCAGTACGTTATTTTAAGAAACTTATTTAAATACAATAAAGATTTAGAAGTTTTTATTTATATCACACTAAAGGTCTCGAGACTGATAAAAAGACGGTGTCATGACAAGTGATGAGAGAGAGAGAGAGAGAGAGAAAGGAATATGTTAATTTGTTTCTTGAAGAGTTAGGGAGAGTTACGTTTGGGGTGCAGAATTCGTTGGTGAAAGCGGTATGGAGAAGACTTCTCCAGGAGAGAGAGAGAGAGAGAGAAAGAGATGGAATAAATAAAGAGGAGAAGAAGCTCGCTTGGTGAGTCCGGAGGTGAATAGCCGCTCTAGCTGCTGCTGCGCGTGTTCCAGGATTAAAGTAGATGAACTGTGGGCACAGCGCGACCGTTTCCAGTTCCTAAATCTGTGTTTAGCTGACTCCAGAGATGCCGAGGTAGATTGAATCTATTATCATCTAAAGCATGGAGGAGTGATATGGGAAAGAACAGATAAACATGGGCGAGGATTTGATCGTAAGGTACCAAGGATGGTTCTTATTATTACGTTAAATCGTTTCCACAAAAGTCGTGTGGTAACTTCGACACCAAAGTAGTAAACAATACTCTGCAACAGGGAAGACTAGATCCAGGGCGGCTGTTTTAAGAATAGAATTAAGTCATTACAACTCCAAGATGCGCCAGTCAGCTTGTTTATAATGTTGTTCGTGTGGGATATCTTTAACTTAGTTTTTTTATTAAATGTTTTCGTTAAGGTACGCTACGGTCAAGTGTAACAAGTGATACATTATGGATTAGAGTCCTGTTACAAAAGTTCATTTTTATTTTTTTAGTGTTTCATTGGAAGTTATTGTCTTGGGTGGAGATAGCTATGTCATCAGCAGAGTAGATGGAGAGCATTTGTGGAGAGCAGAAGAGGAGGTCTCCAAACCATTTGGAGACCTATTGGAGAGCATTTGTTCTAGTAATTTTATTTTACCTTTTTTAAAACCCTTTTGATATCCAGCTTCTATATGGGTTGTGAGAGCTAGGACCCGATATTAGTAGTTTTTGCCAGGGCTAAACCCAGCTGTTCAGTGGGTGAAATGGCTTCTATTTTTGAGGAAATTCTAAAAAGTATATTCCTTTTAAAAACTTTTTAAAGAGTGCCGAGCAATGCTGTATGGCAGTAGTTATTATCAGTTGACTTATTTGGGTTTGGAAAAATAATGTGGAAAAAGAGCGTCTATGGATATTCGGAAAGAGAAAGAGAGAGATGCAAGATCAGCAAGAGAGAGATGATCTGTTAAGCGAGTCTATTCTTGATATAATCAATCATTCTGAGGGACTTATTCTGTGCGTCACTCTAGATTCTGGGGTTGGGCGGATTTGGGTTTAAATCAGCCCAACCCTTGAATGGAGTTGAATTGAATTGAGTAGAAGTAATATTTAGAATAAAGAAAAAGAATACAAAATAGATCGAAAAGCTTTGAGAATTGAAGAGACTGGACAGCATAGGTTTGCACTTCAATAAGGTTAAGTGTTAAAGCAATAAAAGGCCTTGAAGCTTGAGCTATCTGAGTATTACAAAGTTTGTGAATGACGAAGAGGAACAGGAGTGTACCGTCATCAGCAAAGTTATGAATTAGATTGGATTCTAGTGATAGAAGATTATTAATGTATTGATGAGAGCAAAGAGCCTTGAGGTACTCCAGCAACGATGGAAAAATCAAACGAGAGGGAACCATCCACAACAACAACACGCAATCTTGCATTATTCTTTCTTACCTTGGAAAGAATAATGCAACATCATACTCACTAAATCCTCTGGAAATATCAAGAACCATCGGAAAAGATTCTTTAAATCTTTCCATGGCATATGTCCAAAAGTGGGTATGGTTAGCGAGGAGGTCTTCTATAAGTAAGAGAAGAAGTTGGTTGCCGATGATCCTCTCTATCTTTTCAGATTATTGCGCTGAGAGTAGTGGGATGATAGGTTGATTACTGACACTATCTCCCTTTTTAAGGCACATAGCTTACTTCCATGTTGTTGGATACATACTAGATGTGCAGGATAGCTTGTAAAGATGTTACTAAAAGCATTGACTTTTAATACAACTCTGGACTGGAGTACTTTGATACTAAGTCCAAATAAGTCCGAAGCCATTGTGCGTTTTATGATGGTCTTGCAAAAATCTAAAATTAAATCTTCCTGTTTAACATCCTTTTATTCCATCTTCAAAGTAATCTTTACAAAAGTTGTGGGTTTAATTTTCGTCTATGATGTGAAGACTATTTATCGAAAAGACAAGAACTTTTTCGCGTGATCATGAATTAGTTTCACATAAAGAAGGCAGATTCTCTCTCTCTGATTTTTCATCTCAAAATGTAAGCGAGCGTGAGAACATAGGGTGGCGTTGTGGATTTGGGATAACGACATAAGCAACTAAGGCTATGGATGGCAGCATATTCTTGCACATGCGTTCGTCTGACTGATTTGGGAGACAAAATAATTGAGTTTTGGGAGGAGAAGTCCTACTACCTCCGTATGCGACTTAGGCTGGGGAGAATAATCACGAATATCGAAGGGTACAGTTAATTTCTCCAAAAGCAGGGAGTCGATTGCGTACATTTGAAGAGGTAGGATGTGGATCAAACTGTTACCTACTGATTTTCTAAAAAAAAAAAAGAAAAAAAGAAAAAAAGAAAAAAAGAAAAAAAAAAGACACAGATTTATACAAAAGCAGTCAAAAACAAAAGGTAGTCTGCCTTAAATCCTGACCATCAACTCCAGAAGAAAACTGAACTTATGAACTCAGGTTTCTTTACAAGCCGGTCTGTTAAAATTCTTAACACGTAAAAAAAAAAAAAAAAAAAAATATATATATATATATATATATATATATATATATATATATTTTAAAAAACATAGATTTAATGACTAAAAACCGATATAACTTATAAAGATTTTAATAAGAATAATACGACTAGTTTCGGCTTATAATAGCCTTCCTCAGGTATTCTTAAAGGAAAAGAATAGTAATAAACATTGAAGTATCTAAACAAACTGGAAATTACAGGTAAAAATTGCCAAACATAATTGATACATAAAAAACGTTGTATTTTTTCAAGTTAACAGGTATGCCATTGTTTATTACAAGTGTGCGTGCAGGCTCACGTGAACGCCAATATTGAATAACTGCAGCATGGTTATCTGGGATGTTATAACTCAAATTGTTGTTTAAGTGGACAGGATTCAGAAGGATTTCCCTTGATCCTACAATTTTCCTCTCAAACTCATCATCAAAGCGAAAGATATTTTCTGATCTATCCCAGCAAACGGAGTGGCTTTGTTGATCATCATTAGGATTATTTGAAAAAAGAACATGACTGGATAACGCAGTTGCTTGAGATCTTTTGTAAGAGATGTCTCTCTTATGCTCTTCTATACGTTGTTCAATAGATTTGTTAGTTTGTCCAAAATAAGGGATATTGCAATCGCACCATAATTTATATACACCTGGATATTTTAGGTTGTGATGAGTAAGTCTTTGGATGGCTGATTAGAAAACGGATTTTAGGAAGTGGTGAAGAACGTCCTGATATCATATTTTTTAAGGACTTTAGCTAATTTTATAAAGACTATGCTAATGTATGGAATGGAGATGCGACCTGTAAAATTAATAGTTTCTGTTGTGCACTGTCTAGGAGGATCCAGAAGAAATTTCTTAATCGTTTTTTCAGAGTATCCATTTTGTTTAAAGATAAGAGTTAGGTGATTTATTTCTTTTTGTAGTTCATCTGGTTCATTCAAGACAGAGCGTGCTCTGTATCCTAAGGTAGATATAGTTCCAAGCTTTTGTGGTGTAAAATGATGAGAAAGATTATGCAGATATCTATTAGTATGAGTAGGTTTTCTGTATATAAAGATTTTTAATCTTTCAGAGCATGTGTAAGCATGACATCCAGGAAAGGTAAGGAGTTATTATTTTCTAGATCAGCAGTAAATTTTATATTAGGATGTTGGATGTTTAGATGATGAAGAAAATCTGTGGGAGATGTGTGCTCGTGATTCCAAATAATGAATATATCATCAACATATCGTTTCCAAACTTTTGGTTTGAATTAGAAGGAAGATATGGCTTTCGTTTCAAAATCTTCAAGGAAGATGTTAGCTAGAACTGGGGACAAAGGATTGCCCATTGGCAGGTCTTGTTTTTGTTGGTAAACGGAGTCCTGATATTTGAAGTAACCAGAATGAATGCAATTTTTTAATAAAGTAAACATTTTTTTGGATAATTTGTCCTTTAGTAATGTAAGTACCTCGTCTGTAGGAACGTTAGTAAATAAAGATATAATGTCAAAACTTGCTCGAATGTCATTTTCATTGATGGGAATATCTTTTATATGCGAAACAAAATCTGTGGTGTTTTTGATGACAGATGAAGATTTGTTGGAGAAACACTTGAGGTACTTTGCTAGATATTTGGAAAGTTTATACGTAGGTGAGTCAATTCCTTCCACAATTGGGCGAAGAGGGATGTTTTCTTTATGTATTTTGGGAACTCCATAGATGCGTGGGATAAGAGGATGTAGAGAGCGTAAAGAGAGGCGAACATTATGAGGAAGTTCACTCGCAGTCTTTAACAAGTTGTTTGTACGGTTTTGTAATTCTCTTGTAGGATCTTCCTGAAGAATTGAATATGTCGAACTATCTCCAAGTAATTGAAGCATTTTGTTGTGGTAATCTTCAGAGTTGAGGATGACCGTGGAATTGCCTTTATCCGCAGGTAAAATAATAATGTTACTGTTCTGTTTTAGATTTTTTAGGGCTTGTCTTTCAGCCAGAGAAATATTATCTGTTGGAGGTTTAGCATTATTGATAATGAAAATCGATTCAATACGAAGAAGTTTCGTAATATTAATTACGATTAATACAGATTAATCGTAATTAATAATACTGATATTTTTCTTCTGTTCAATAATTACTAATTTATTAATTTGTAAATTACTGATTCATCTAGATTTAAACTACTGTATGCCTCTTGCTTGGTCTTTGACATTACAGTATGTTTCGGCTACCTTTACACGCAAGTAACAGAAAATCCATCTATACGATAATGTGATGCATTTTATTATTTGTAATTATTTTAATTTCATATAAATTCTTATAATCTCTTTATAATATATATTAAATTACCCTATATATCTTAAATTAGGTTTAATATTTTAAATTCATTTTATATTTTGGAGTATTTCTTAAATTAATTTTCATTTTTATATTATACACCTTAAATTAATTTAAATAATAATTAAGATAAATTATCCAATCAATATTACGTTGTATGTTTTTCGTAATTTTTAATTAAAGTAAGGGGGGAAAAATCAGACTAACTCATGTGACTTTAATAAAAATTCAATCTTTATCAAAGAATTTATATTTTACAAACACTCGAACCTTGAGAATTCTTTTTAGAATATTCAAGGAGACGAATATTTCTTGTTTTTACTTGTTTGATTCAAAATGTGGAATTTCTTGTAAAAAAAAAAAATAATAATTGTAAACTAAAAATCTGATAATATTTGTAAATGAGATGTATTACAGTACGAAGATTTAAATACCTTGTAAATTGTTCAGTTTCCAGGAATTATACACGTTTAAATAAAGCTCAAAATTAGGAATAATTACCTTTAATAATTTTGTCTTGTTTTCAAGATATAAAACAACTGCCATTAGATATCGATATTATTAATAAAACTCTAACTTTGTTGATATTACTCAAATTTCCAATTTTTCTTTTTACTATTTTTTTAACTTTTCATATCTATGTCGATTTCAGTATTTTTAAGTTTTTTTAAGCATAGCGAAACAAAGCGAAAACAAACTAGTGATCTATTCTGACTTCTTTTTTCACATTGAAACTTTTCTTTAAAATCATTCATTTATCGTGTAATTTTCATTTCTATTTTATCTCCTCATTTTTATTGTATTCAAGGTCAAAAATAATAAATAAATTCTGTACAGGTAGCCCCAACGGTAATGGACAGGATGGTTGAGTTCTAACTTTAGTAAATCTATAAGCAGTCGATCTCCTCCTTTAGTCTTTATTAATTGTTGAGTTCAATATTGAACTCAACAGTTGTTCTAATGGACGGATTGTCTGTTGTGCAGGATGAAAAAACTCTATTTATTGGAGGAAAAACTCTCTATTTCAACTCACCTTCAGTTGAAAATCCCTGATAAAATTCTCGTTATAGATGGGATTCGAACCCAGGTCTTTTCATCCAAAGGGTATCATCATAACCAAACGAACTACAGAGTCTCTCTGAAGGTGAGTTACCTGGTCTCATATGGGGGAGATAGGACTTATTTCCACCCCGCAAGCCGAGCCCATGAACAGATATCTACAGACATTGCATACTTACCCTTAAGCAAAGGAGAAATAGCAAGCGTGTTGTTTCCATGCATCAAGTAAGTCAAAACTACAATTGCTGATGATTGGTGCAATTACATCTAATTTCGAGTATTTTGTTTCACTCTGGCAGCCTATCTATGTCTTCCGAGCTGTTTATTTGTATACACATTGAAGTTTGTGACTTTCTCAAGAATATCTTGTCATCTTTGATCCCCAAACATTAATTTTTCTTTTCCTTTTCTGATTTTGCTTTTCTTGCTTGGTACAACAGATTCTGATTGAATGGTGTTAAATACTCAGATAGAAAGATTGGAGTGTTGTCTTGCTATGCGTTTAAGCCATTGACAACTGGTTTTTTCAGTCTGCTGGCTTTTATGAGATTGTGTCATAATAATATTAATAATAATAATAATAATAATAATATTATTATTATTATTATTATTATTATTATTATTATTATTATTATTATTATTATTCAATGCTTAAAAATAGTAAAAATTCCATGAACAACTTTCTTCAAGAACTTATTTCAAAAACCGATACTTACTTAGCCAAATACTGTATATATTTTTTGTTATTAACATGTTATCCGAAAAAATACTGGAGGAAGGAAGAATTAAATCATTCAGAAGAAAAAAAAATATAAGCAAAAATTAATGGAAAACATTTTAAATGCTAGCAGCAAACAATTTTTTTGGCTAGATGGGTCAAGTAAGAATGCCCTACGCTCTAATCCTTATAAGGACTGGCTTTAAAGGGCGAAGCAAGAATGCTTTTCATCTTCTCCGTTATCTGTAGTGGACAGTGTAGGGATAAGATGTTATTGAGTTATTAAAGCTCTGATAATAGCAATAGCCGAGCCTCAGTTAAAACTTCATTGGCTACAGTATTGTCATCCATTATCCTCCAAGGGTTTTAACCACCGCATCTCACGATCGATCTTTTATCCCTTCTATGAACTCCTTATAAGGACTGGCTTAAAGGGTCAAAGCAAGAATGCTTTTCATCTTCCACGTTATCTGTAGAAGACAGTGTAGGGATAATGTGTTATTAAGCTATCAAAGCTCTGATCAGGGCAGGATGATAACAGCAATAGCCGAGCTTCAGTTAGAACTTCATTGGCTACAGCATTGCCATCCATTACCCTCCAATGGTATTGCTTCCCCCTAGGCTCTAAAGCCCTTATAAGGACTGGCTTAAAGGGGCGAAGCAAGAATGCTTTTCATCTTCCCCGTTATCTGTAGAGGACAGTGTAGGGATAAGGTGTTATTAAGCTATTAAAGCTCTGATCATGGCAAGAGGGTAACAGCAATAGCCGAGCTTCAGTCAGAATTTCATTGCCTACAGCATTGCCATCCATTACCTTCCAAGGATATCTGTAGAGGAGAGTGTAGGCATAAGGTGTTATTGAGCTATTAAAGCTCTGATCATGGCAAGAGGGTAACAGCAATATCCTCAGTTAGAACTTCATTTGCTATAGCATTGCCATCGCCTACTTGCTCTAACTGTTAACTGATGTGGCTTTGATGGATATCAGTCTCGTGGACTCTGATCCCTTCATCGCTATGAATGATTCTCGGTTTAAAGGAAGAAGGTTTTGAGCACTTGGCTCGCCCTATTTAGGGCTGTGTTGAAAGATTTCAATCAGTGATCAGGGCCGCCTTTGGGCGTTTATGTTTCCATGTGGCTTTTTCATCGTAATCTGATGACTCACGAATGAGTAGGTTGGGATGGAGTGATGCTGGAGTAAAGTACTTGGCTGCTATCTGGAGGAGAAATATGTATGTCTGGTAGGTTGCCGTCTTGATGGCCTCCTTGCACTAAAATAATTCCAACATTATTTATATATGTATGTATTTTTAAATAAATGGGTGTAGCTATACAACTCATTAGAAAATAAATAATATTTCTTAAAAGTAAAATATGATGAACTAGTAATATTTTAACTATAACTTTTGTTTATTTTCCATATAGAATAAACTCTTTTCTGGAATAAATTAAACATTACTTATGTAATATGACAGCTTCATATACATACGGCAGTGAAAAATATATAATTATTTGAAAGCAATTTCTATTTGTTATAATAAATTGTTTATTATAACAAATGAGACTTTGCTTTTTATCTAACTAGAATTGTCACGGAATCAGATTACTTGTCGATGTAACTAAATTGAATATTATTAACAAACGTAAAGTTTATTAATATTCCGGCGAAATTAAGAAATCTAAACTAATAATATTTACAGAAAGGGCACGAATGAAAAATAAAAAAAGAGCAAAACCAAATATTAAATACGAATTTGAACTCGACTTTGTCGTGAACTTATTAATTGCATTCTTTTGTGAAACTTCGATCATCTCAAGATGGTTTAATATTGCCTGAAGTAGTAGAACATACGGAAATGAGAATATTACTGCAAACGCAATATTTGTTGAGTGGCCAGATGAAAGTGATTATTATAAAGCTCTTAAAATGGAAAAAAAAAAAAAAAAAACAGAGTTAGACCCTCATGTAGAATGCCCTTTATTAAATCAGAAAGGAATTTATAGATACGGATGTAGGGATCGAAATGAGGCGATTGCTTATAGAACAATAATGGACGACTCTGAGTATTTGCCTTTAGGAGTTTAATTGTCAGTTTTCGCGGTGTGTTTTCTGCTGTATATTAGTAAGGATATACGTACAAAAGAATTCAAATTATAAATACTACTGGAAGCATCCAATGTTTGGTCTTTATGGGACACACACACACACACACACACACACATATATATATATATATATATATTAGATATTTATTTTAACTTAACAAATCATCTTATTATAAGATGATTTGTTCATAATTAGATAATTTCAAATTAGATAATTATTATTTCTTAGCATTGTAAAACTGTCATTTATTGTTTGGGCTTAATAATGAAAGAAATGAAAACCTCGAGTTTAGAAGTGACATTTATATCACAGTTGCATCCATAATTTCAGTACAATAAACAGGTTTACAGAAAAATAAATCTTTTCTGGTCTGAAAACTGATGGAGGAGATAGGACTTTTTTTGTGTGTGTGTGGGGGGGGGGGAAGCTAGTATATGTGGGCGAAGCAAGAATGCTTCTCATATTCCCCGTTATCTGTAGAGGACAATGTAAGGATAGGGTCTTATTGAGCTATGACTCTGATCATGGCAGGAAGGTAACAGCAATAGTCGAACCTCAGTTAGAACTTCACTGGCTACAGCATTGCCATCCATTACCCTTCCTGGGTACCCATTTTAGTCGCCTCGTACGACATGCATGGGCTGCAGTGAAGCTATTCTTATCATCGGCCACCACACGGGGAAGAGGCAGTACATTTTTTGGGGGTGGGGGGAATGGACTGAGTCCTTAACTCTTTATTCCTTCATCTGATTGAAGAAAATCTGTGTGGATGGGGTGTCGTTAAGCTAAAAGCTCTAGTTATGACTGGGTAACGGCAATAGCCGAGCCTCAGTTAAAACTTCATTGGCTACAGCATTGCCATCTGTTACCCTGGGTTGCTCTTCACCAATTGGTATTTATCTTTCCTATTGAGCCAATACATCTGTTCTACATCAAATAAATAAAATCAATATAATATTAATAATATCAAGTATATGCTATAAAATATAAAATGGTTTTACAATTAAAATCATTATGTTGTATTTTTTCATTATTAGCTGGAATTTTATATATTACAATTTTTTTTAAGATTTAAATTAATTAATAACTAAGTGGGAGGCAATATGCAATATTGTGTCTATTATTATTCATTCGTGATAGTGTGTGCTAGAACAATAGAAATGTGAAATTAAGAGATAGAATGTTTCTTCTACTACTACTACTGTGTTAAAAACATATTCTCCGAGCTCATCCACAAATAGCGTAATGTGATTTTCTGAAATTTTTTGTCCTCTTCACTCTAAAGCTGTCAAAAATTACTCATCCATTATACACAAAAACATGATTCAACTCTCTGAACCACAAATTTCTTAAAAGTGAGTAATATTATCTTCAGAATATAAAATAAATGAAATATATTATTTAACGATAATAATAATAATAATAATAATAATAATAATAATAATAATAATAATAATAATAATAATAATAATCCACGGCGCCTAACCGCACGAAGGAAGACTTCTTATGTTTCGAATCTAGTCGGCGACTAGAAGAAATTTTTCTAAGCCTTTTTTCGACCGGTTCCCGAGTTAGTCGATCTCTAGCACGGGCAAGCCGGTTTTTTCTCCCGGAAACTCGAATTTTTCGTCCCTTAAACTCAAGAAAATCGACCGTAGAATCCACATTATTTCAGACATTAAATACGAGTGTTAGGGTTAGGGACCACGAGATGGCGGCACTTGTTGAGCCGTCTCTCTTCACTGCGTGCCGCTTAATTAATGATGGCCTTGGACTAGCATCTTTGATTGAGTACCAGTGGAGATTGAACTGCCCACTCAGTCTCCAAAAGTTAGATAGGGCTAAACGGCCTCGCCTGCTCCCTATATACGAGAATATAAAGGCGTTAGATGATTTTTTTCCTGATAATAATAATAATAATACATTTAATAACGACCAGATTATCAGTCATTATCAGTTTATTAAAATAAAATAAAAAAACGACAGATCCTCTTTGCAGGCTACATTTTTTTTCCCTATTGAGTAGATTCATATGTTCATAGTTGGTATCAGAAAAAGTATATATGAGTTTTTTTGTTTGTTTTTTTTAATAAAAAGGAGAGAAAAGTTTTTATATGTCATTTTCCTGGGCTTGGTTTGCCGAGAAGTTAGGCAGTCACTGATTGTCTAACTGACAGATTATGGGTTTGAATCTCGCTGTAGGCATGATTGTTTGTGATTGTCTTTAGGTAGGAGATGAAATTAATCGACCAGTGTGAGACCATACCTCGCTGATTGGAGGTCTGAAATGGCTTGAAAAAGTTCCTTGTTTGCTTTCTAGAGCAAATCATGGGTTTTCGGATTATTCAAAACTTAATAAATAAATAACATTAAAAATGATAATCCTTAGCCTGCACAATTTAATGTACTATAGCTTCACAGTAATTCATGGGAGAGAGTCATATAAAAAATAAAAATAAAAATTTTAGCTTTCCTCCCTCCACCGCTCCTATCTCACTACAGTACATAACTCAGGAGAGTTATGTACTGTAATTTATGAATAAACCGTTGCAGTTCGCCTTTTCATGCAAAGCGAAGGATTTAACAATTAATAAAACGCCAATTCACCAAAAGAAAGCCGAATTATTTGCTCAAATTAAAACGCTGTTGTGAATCATCGCAAATCAAAGGGTTCGCTATGGTCAAACCAAGCAATAATTTTTTCTTTATGTCTCTTTCAAACCATAGCAAAACAGAGTAGTTTTGCTATGGTTTCACCCACAGCAAAACTACTGGGTAGTTTCAAGGAGACATAAAGGAAAATTATTATTATTATTATTCAGAGGAAAATTAGAATATTGGGAAAGTAATTTAAAATTTGATAAGCTGTTTGCAGGCAGTTTTATTTAACTTTTACATTTTGTTTTTACTGTGACATAAATAAAACAACTAAAAAATATGTTCACGAAATGTATTTTTCTTTTTATTTACATTTTTTTCAAGTGTCACTGTAATGATGGTATATATCGAAATATAGTAGTAGGAATGCTGATAGCGTATCAATAAATTAACATAATTAATAATAAATTGACCAAATACTAACATTCATATTCAAGAATTTACCAAAAGACAGCCACTGTCTGTTTTTCACTCAGCCAACGTCTCACAGCATTCTTTCACACACACACACACACACACACACACACACACACACACACACACACACACACACACACACACACACACACACACACACACACACACACACACACACACACACACACACACTCTCTCTCTCTCTCTCTCTCTCTCTCTCTCTCTCTCTCTCTCTCTCTCTCTCTCTCTTAATAACGGATTTTTGCGCCATGTAGAACAACAATTTATCTTTATTTGTGTGTATGTGTGTGCGTGTGCGCGCGCGTGTGCATACTGATGAAATTACAAGAGATATTTAGTTCTTATCGATTGCGGTCATCGTTGCTGCTGGCTCTACCGATATCATAAACAGCAAAGTCATTGTAATGTGAACAGTTTCTCATCATTCAAGTACAGCAGGCTTTAGTACGATGTTTAAATGAAAAAGGAAACATTAATAATGCATAATGCTTTCGAATGAAAGAAAGTCTACATAGTTGAAATTTTAATCACTAGAATACCGAGATAAACATGAATATGTTAATGAATATATAGAACACATCTTAAAAATACATTTTAATGGGAATAAAAATTTTAAAAAAATAAAAAAATTAAATTCAAAGTTACCATTATTTTATATTATACTTTTTAAATATTACTACTTCTATAAAAGAAAAAATCCTATTTGGAAAAGTTATATGTTTATCGAAGTGGTCATATCCTTTATTATTTGTTTTAATTTAATTTTATTATACTTTTTTACCAACAGTATTCGTATATTCATAGCTAAATTAAATTTTGTTTGATAGTAAAAACATATGTAACGCCATACATATACTATGCATGGTTCCAAAAAATGCATTTTATTTTTTCGAAATAATAATCTATATTATTAAATTGTAAACGTAATTATTTTATTTGAAATGTTTTAATTATTTTCTAAAATTATAAAAATATTAACTACACCTTCAATTATTTTATATGTTGATATTATATTATAACCTACTACCTTCTATCCATCACGGTTGATTTTAAGTCCTTTTAAGGACTCCCAGGGTAACGGAAGCAGTAGTCAATGAAGTTTTAACTGAGGCTCGGCTATTACTATTATTCAGCCATTACTAGAGCTTTTAGCTCAATAACACCCCATCCACACAGATTTCCCTCATTCAGATGAAGAAATAAAGAGTGAAGGACTCAGTCCATCTCCCAGTCCTTTTTAGGACCATCCACCGCACCCATTGTGGAGGTCGGGATAAGAATAGTCCCCTGCTAACAGTATTCGTATATTCATAGGTAAATTAAATTTGGTTTGATAGTAAAAGCATATGTAGCGTCATACATATACTTTGTATGGTTCCAAAAAATGTATTTTATTTTTTGTCGAAATAATAATGTATATTATTAAATTGCAATTTTAATTATTTTACTTATATATTGTAAGTAAATTTTAAATGTTTTAATTATTTTCTAAAATTATAAAAATATTAACTACACCTTAATAAGTGACTAAAATGGACGCAGAGTTTCGAGAGTCTCGCTCTCTTAGGTTTCTTCCGGAATTTTGCTCACATGAGGGGGACTTAGATTTCGGGGTGGTTTGTCCTGAGAGAGCATTTTGAGTCTCCGGAGAGAGTGCTTTCCGGCGTGGCCCGTGTGGGGCCTTGTCGATGGATGCCTTTCTCTGAAATATGAGCGGCTCTGCTCGGTGGTAGGGTGAGCCTGTCACTGAGTCGGCCAACGCCAAAGTTTGACGATATTTCAGCCACTATGGAGTAGTCTACGGATTGTTCTAATTTTTAAACAGGGAAGTTAAAACAGGGAACTTTACTTAAAAATCGCCCATGCACGTCGTAAGAGGCGACTAAAATAGGTACCCAGGGAGGGTAATGGATGTCAATGCTGTAGCCAATGAAGTTTTAACTGAGGCTCGGCTATTGCTGCTACCCTCCTGCCATGATCAGAGCATATAGCACTACCCATCTATACATTTTCTTCAACAGGGAATATCAAAAGCATTTTTGCTTCACCCATCTAGCCAAAAAAAAAAAAAAAAACATTCACTGTTACAGTTCGTTATGAGCCTTAGCCTGCAGGTCCTCTATCGCTCTTATAATCTTTCACTTTCATAATAGTCAAGTCTTGGATAACGTTATCAATCCATTTTAATCTCGGTCTTCCTTTTCTCCTTGTTGCATGTGTCTTCTCTCTCTTTCCCTCCCTCCATCTCTCTCTCTCTCTTTCTCTCTCTCTTAGCATTCTTTTTGGCAAACAGAAGTCTTCCATTTTCATTCTCTCTACATGACCTAACCATTCCAATCTCTGTGCTTTTATGAACCTAAAAATATCTTCTTCGTTTAGTATCTGACTGATATCTTCGTTATACTGTATTCTCCATACACTGTTTTCTTCAACAGGTCCATAAAATCTTCTTATAATCTTCCTTTCAAATTTCCTCAAACTGTATTGGTCTTTTTCACTAAGAGTGCACGCTTCGCTTTCATATGTAACCGCGAATCTAATGAGCGTTTTATATATAAGTATTTTAGTATTTCTGCTTATTAGCATATTTTTAATCATGCTCATATTTGCATAGTATGCTTTATTATCAGCTTGAATACATTCTTTAATTGCTATGATTGATCGTACCTCATTTTCAACAGTATTTTCTAGATACTTAACTTGACACGATGACTACATCATCAACATAAGCACATAACTGACTTGATTTATTAAAAATTTCCCCTCTTTGATCTAAATCTTTAATCGTATGATGTAAAACTATCAGGAATAATGTTGCTGATAGTGCATCTCCTTCTTTTACACCTTTATTAAATTAGAAGAGTTCACTAAATTTATTATCAATTTTTAACTTTTGCTTTTTTTTTCAATGTCATCATTACTAATCTGGCTAATTTTGGGTATCTCTAATTCTTTCATAGCTTTTTATAGATTATCTCTGTTTAGACTATCAAATGCTTGCTTAAAGTCTATAAATAACACATGCAGGTCTAGTGCGTGCTCAAAACATTTTCTCATCATCTGTTTGATAATGAAAAGTTGATCAATGATACGTTTGTTTGATCTAAATTCCCATTGGTATTCTCCTATTTTCTTTTCAGTAATTTCGTTAAGCCTGTCATTTATTATGGATGTGAGAATTTAATAACGTACGTTAAGTAACGTAATACTCCTGTAGTTACTACAAGCAAATTTATCTCCTTTTTTATAAATAGCATATATGCCAGCAGTCTGGCATTTCTTCCTTGGAACAGACTGTCGAAAATATATCCTGTAGTACCAAACATATAGAAACTCTCCGTGTTTCAGTAATTCTGCAACTATATTATCTTCTCCCGGTGTTTTATTATTTCTCTCTCTTTTTGTTTTTATTTTACCTTCAAGTTCACTAGTCGTCGGTGGTTTTCTGAGGGTATTCTTCTCCACATCAGTGTCCTTTCTTGTTTCTAACTGAATATTTTCCCTATTTCCTTCTCTATTTAATAAATCCTTAAAATATTCTGTCCATCTCTCTACTGTTTTCTTTTTTTCTTCTAATAAATTTCCTTTCTCATCTTTACATCCGCTAGTTCTTGGTTGAAATCCTGTTTTCCATTTTTTTGGACGGCAACATAAAATTTTCAACTTTCATTTTGGGTATTAAGTTGTTCCATTTCTTTTATTTGTTTCATAATCGTTTTCATTTTCTTTTTTTTTTTCTAGTTTATTATTTGCTTTTCTTCTAGTCCATTATATCTCTCCTCATTACTTCTAGTATTTAACTTCAGAATTTGTGCTTTGGCACTATGCTTCTCTTTTATAGCTGCATCACATTCTTCATAAAATCATTCTTTGTCACGAGTTCTTTTCACTTATCTTTTCAGCAGCCGCTTCTTTAATCCTATTTTCTATTCTCTTCCATTTTCCATCAATACTATTGATTCTATCAGCCGTGTTATTTTCAGTTTTAGTTAATTTGGTTTTTAAGTTATCTTAGTATTTCTTAGCTTCTTTTGTGTCATTACTAAGTTTATCTAAGTCCCTTAACCTAGACTTCTTTTTTAGTCATCTTTATCACATTTGATAATATTTCTCTTATAATCGTTTTCACTAAATAAGGGTCGCTGTCATAATTAGGGCCGATACCGCTCTTGATATCAATGACAGACGAGAAATGACGTCTCGTGACAAAAACATGATCAATCTGGTTTACGTGGTTCGTGCCTGGTTACTCTTCAAGTTCCCAGATGGCTTGCTTTATGTGTGAATGATGTGCTTCTTATGAAAAATTTGTTTCTGATTGCAAATTGCATCAGTAAATCACCATTTTCATTATTTTTATCATGTAAAGTAAACATTTCTGCCACTTCTTTTGATTTTCATCTTTCCCAGTCGTAGCGTTAAAGTCTCCCATGACTAATAGAATATCATACCTTTGCGTCTTACAGCAAACTTCTTCAAGTTGTTCATATAATCTATCTTTATCACTTTCTTCTTTCTCCTCAGTTGATGAATTAGCTGACTTCGTATTCCGACATACTACTTTTCCGTATTTCCGTGCTTAATATGAAGCCAGTACACAACTGCCCAGTTCGTTCATTGGGACCACTATAAATAATACTATAATGTTGTTTATCAATTCTCCCCTGTCTATCATTTCTTGTAGTGCAATGAGGTCTATTTTATATTTCAGAATTTCATTAGCAACTTCATTCATCTTTCCTATTTGTTTCATTGTCCTTATATTTCATGTTGCCATTTTGATATATCTTATTATTATTTTATTCTTATTTTTCTGCCTATTTCATAATCCGATCATTTCCTTTTTACCATTCCAGATCGATTACCATTGAGTACTATTCCGAGGTTTCGTTTGTATCGGTTTCGTAGCATAAAGATTTTTTTTTCATGTGATTGGGCTGCTAGCCCAATGCACAACCCTCCCCCTCCTTCAGCTTGGGATTCTATAAAGTTATTTGTTTCGCTGAAAAAACAGTGAAACAAATAACTTTATAGAACGTATTCTAAAATATGCTTGGTAAACATAACAATACTTGGGGGGGGGAAGAAACGTGTTAGCACGTGGAAAGGAAATTAACATTTAATAAAAACTCATATATTTCGTTCCCTGTAACATGAGTATCATTCGAGCAGAGTAAAATAATTGGTTGCAACATTCAAAATATGAACACACCAGAATGAATCAAACAGTATGAGCATACGTCCACGTATCTCGATTGCCGCTGAGTCACACAGGAGAAAACGCTATTAAAGTTTCAGGAAACCAGGCATAGTAGTGTAATTCACAATCAATTTTAAAATAAAATAATAAATAAATAAAATTTATGAAGAATTTATGGAGATTGCTTCCCAGAGATTGTAGATAGACAATTAGGATTAGGCGGTTGACGTAGTGTTTCACAGAATTCAAGGAATGGACGATCGAAATTAGTGCAAAATCTTTATTTGATCCGAATGAACACTACGGCTAGTGTCGATGTCATGAAAAACAAGGCTTAAATCCTCTGATTCTAGAAATCTTATGTAATCTTGGTGAAAATGTTCTTGGATTCTTGGATTCTGGTCTTAGAAGAACGGCCAGTCTGTCCAAAATAGTAAAGTTGACATAAAACAACAGGGTACTTGATCAGCACCATAGAAGCGATTCATTGACAGGTATATTCATCCAACTTCACACCACCTTCGCAAATGACAGATATTTTCAAAAATCTTATACACATAGAGCACCTAAAGCAAATGAACTTCGTTTTTTATTTGCTTTAGGAGTTATTGCGATATTGTTAAATTATCCTAATAGTTCTTGATGTTCCTAACAGTTTCAGGAACCTTGTCGAAGCTGATACTGCTGTATTGTAAAAAAATCTTCATAATCACTACATTTTGTAATCTTCTCTTTTTCTCATCAGGTTCCTGGAAAGCATCTTAATGGAAGTTTTTATCTCCTTTCTGCACGTTAAAATTGCAATTTACATCATCACCTGTTTCCAGTACAATAGTACATCTTTTAAGCTGTCCTGTCGTGTGTCACTTCGTTTTGCTTCTGCACATATTTTAAATCACCACTGTTACCTCCCTCGGAGACTTCAATGTTCACAACAGCATCTGACTACCCTCTTCTAACTACACAGATCAAGAAGGTAGAAAGGCTGAGACTTTTGCAATTACAAACTGTCCCCATGCCCACTAGAATACAAAACTACTCTCCAAACATCCGGATCTCTTCCTCGCTAGTAACCCATCTAAATACGCTATGAATGCGATCTGCCCTCCAGATGCTCAGACCACAATCTAGTGCAAATCTCATCCCCACGAAGTAATCCATCCACACCACTCGCATCAACATTACAATACCACTTGGTATTACGATAAAGCCAAGTGAGACAATTCTCGCACTCCTACGCCTCATTTCCTGGTTTGATTACTGTTTTATCCGTTTGAGCTAACCTGTGCGCAGAATGAACCCCGAAATTATTCTCATCAGCATAGAAACATTTATTCCCTACTCCACCCTAACCTTTGGTTCTCCTACAGGTGTGTCAAGGCTGTACAAAAGAAGAGTCTGGCATACCGCAACGTATTCCCACACCAAAGCCTGGAACCGATGCAAGAAAATTATTACCATATTGAAACTGATTTTGAGCTAAAAGCAGGAAACTTACATTCTACCCAAACGGCAGGCATGTTTTCTGGACTCTAGCCAAAGCTATTGTACGTAACTTTTGCCCAACACTTTTCCTACCACTATTACTCCCAGAGAGTAGTATCGCATCATCATCATCCACAGAACATATCAACCTCCTGGCTTCCCATTTCTTTTCCAATTCTTGCATACCTGATTATGGTAAATATCTCCCAACTATTCTAAACACTCAATTCTCGTTTGACCTCTCTTCAGAAAGAGATTAGAAAAATTCTGCGAAAATTGTATCCTAAAAAATCTCCTGTCCCGATAGCATTACTCCAGTTGTTCTAAAGGTTTATGTCCCAGAGTGACTGCCAACTATGCCGCTTGTTTACAATTTCTTATTTCTCGGAATCTATCCTGCAAACTGGAAACTAGCCCATATATAACTTATTTCTAAGAAGGGTGACAAATCTGTACCCTAAAACTGCCGGCCAATTTAATCAACATTCAGCACACTACCTTGAAGACTCTCATCTAATAAACCAATAGTATGGATTCCGTCACTGCCGATCAACAAAAGATCTACTAATCTTTGACATCCATCTCTGGATAAACACCACGGAAAGGTTTGGCAAATCTCAAGTGGCTGCCCTTAATATCTCCAAGGCTTTTGATCAAGTTTGGCACAAGAGACTATAAAAAAAACTCCCATCATATGATCATCCCTTGACTTCTACAATTATAGAAGCCAGCGTTAAGACTTAAGACTGGAAGCTCACTTCGAGTGATGGTGGATAGCTACTTATTTTCTAACTATTCAACTAATGTTGGGTTTCCACAAAACGCTTTTTTTTTTCATCTGCTTCAAGCGGATCTAAAAAAAAAACTATCGACTCCAGCGGACTGCCAATCCATTGCACAGTTTTTCTAATCGCACTGCACTGTTTGAAAACCCTTGCAAAGCACAATGTTATAACAATATTCGATCACAATGATGAATAAGGTACGATTCTTATTTTCATTTTCGAAATCGAACCATTATCTTGTAATCTAATTTTTATACCTCATTTTGTTTTCTTTCCTTTCACAGTAATCAATTCACTTCCATTCACAATAATCAATTTTTCTAAATTGAGTCATTTATAAAGGACGTCCATTCTTTTATAAATTTATTACAAATACTTCTGAAAAAGATAAAAGAATAAATTAGTAGTTGAAAAAAAAAATCATTTTAAACTGATAATACATAATTATCAGTTTAAAATGTTTAAACCACCTACTTGAAACATAATTATTTTCTCTTTCTCTCTCTCTCTCTCTCTCTCTCTTTCTCTATCTCTTTCTCTCGTGCGCGATCCAAAGCACACTACGTTCACAGTGCGTAAGCTAATATTTTCTGCGTTCTCTTACAGAACGACTCTAGCGGGCGGTCCGGTGGGCAAGCAACATCAATCTTCTGTTCCTTCCTTTCTCTGTCTCTCTGTGAACGCTTTCCTTCCTTGTGTAGTGGTTTATTTATTGCATCGCTTGTTAGTGCCCATAAAATATGGATGTTCATCATCTCCGATCTATCTACAAAATCTACAGAGCGGCATTTTCAAAGATTATCCTACTCAGCTTAGTAATCAGGTAAGAATCGTAATTTCTCTGCTAAAAATTTATTCGTCTAATACTTCGTTTTTAACACTGTTTTTAATCAAAGCGTTTTTATAACGTTATTAGAATAGAGAATTGTTCATTGCGCTATTTTATTGATAAAAGTGAATTCTAGATATTGCAACGCCCTCTACATTTTTTTTGTTTAAAATTTCATGCCACG
The DNA here is from genome assembly GCF_054136105.1 of Typopeltis vanoorti. Lineage (NCBI taxonomy): Eukaryota > Metazoa > Arthropoda > Arachnida > Uropygi > Thelyphonidae > Typopeltis > Typopeltis vanoorti. The sequence continues at coordinate 44,744,108 of NC_143549.1, read as the reverse complement.
TTAGTAGTTCTTTGTTTCACTTGTTACTCTTTATTATTAACATATTTTTATAAATAATTAAATTTGCTGAACATCCAAGTTTATTTTTAATTAACAAGGATAAATTGGCATCAAATCGTTGTACACCATATTTATTTTTCTATATCATATCTTTATTTCAGTAAAATCAGCCCTTTTGATTGGTAATTTACAATGGTTTGAAAGTGATAAATTGATGATAATGTACTATCAATTGGTTTTGAATGACATAATGAACATTAAAAAATATATAAAAAATAAATATACATACAAAAATGCAAGTTCAGTTAATTTCTTGTTTATTTATAATTATGTACACTGTTTGTAAACGAATTTTTAATGCAAAAAGAAAGGTAATTTGACTAAACGTCAGAGATAGACGGTATGAAAGTTTAATCACACATGAAAACGACTGAAGAACTTTTATTTAACTTACTTAAAAAACAAATGAATGCAAGCCGTTCAGAGTTTTCTGGACATGCGCATGAGAGATAGATGTATGTTCATCATAAACCGAAAACCTGCGTTTCGTCTGTCTATCAGTTTACTGCCGAGCATCTAAGCCAATTTTATAAAGTGGAATTGGCAATATTTGGACAGACTGATATCATTTTGTTTTCAGGAAAAAAAACAACATATTTATTATTTAAAAGCTCCCTATGTTATGTTTCTGTAAGAAGATAACTACAAAATACTTGAAAATAGTGCAGCTAAAGGTAATTCAGTTTTCTGTAATGGGTAAAACTTCAAATAAAACTAGCTTTTGAAAATATTGCAACTAATTGATAAGTTGGGATGTATCGGACTTGCTTTCTTCACAAATGGATTTGTAACATAGTTAGTGTGTTGATGTTTCTATTACAAGGAATTCATTCTTATTAATAATTTATAACTCGTGTGATATGCATATCTCGAAACCATCTAGACCTAAAAAATCAATAATAATTAAATTATGTTATACGAAGTGTTTTTTATAGAATCTCTTAGAATATTTTTTTCCTTTATGTCCTCTTCAAAATCTTTTCATCTATGCAAAATAAAATCTTTTTTAAAAAATGTGATTATGACTTTTTTTGCAAATCCGAGTTTCTGACATGTAAAATCTTAAGTCCATTCCTGTATAAGATTGGGAAAAAATCTCTGCATAGTTTTAAAAAACCTTATAAAGGTTCTTCGAATCTCAGGACTCGGATAGCTAAATTATTTACCAGTGGATACACACAATTAACGTATAAAATATACATTTGCTGAGTTCCCACGAGAGAGTAAAGGGATCAACAGATGTGTAGAAATTATCTTTAAGCAGAGGTGTTTTAAGTCTCCCTTTCTACAAATCCATTCACCAATCTCTAGCTACGATTATCTTTAGCTGCAGAGAATAATGCTGTTTCTGATTTCCACAGATTACTAATTTATGAGCATTCCAAAGATTAACATACCCCTTAGTGAAGCTAAGTATAAAATGAATAAACGTCTTAAGATTTGGATTTGAATTTTTAATTATTCTGATTTTCACCTAAAGTTTTCTAAATACCAAGATTATGTATAAAGACTAAATGAAGGGTAAAAAGTAATTTTATGGAATAATCTACAGACTGATTTATATTATTAAATGTATATTTCGGTAAAGCTAATAAGCCACTGATTTTTTTTTCCTTTGTGGAAAAATGTAACTTATTTCATGCGTTATATCTTTACACCTTTACCAACTGTGTTCGAAGTCACCCTTATGCTTTAAAACTTCTCTCGTAACTTTACTCTTATCAACAAAGTAATAATCACAAAGTTTATATTTTATTTGTATTTACAGAAAGTTTTAAGATTGTAATCCATTTTTATGCATACGAAGTTTATGTTTCCCCTTCGTTCTTTTCATGATGGAAAAAAAAAGCACCGAATCTCATGTTAGTCGGCTAACTTTTGCTGATATACTTCCTGAGGATCCAAGAGCTTACGACAAAATGAAACCTCCGAAGAAAGAAGGTAATTATTTGATGCTGAAAAACAGTTGTTGCTAATTAAGTATTACATTAGAATGTAATATCTTAATTAGCATCGTAGTAATTAGTATCTACATTTTGATAAAAAAAAAATTCGAATTTAAATTAAGAAAGAAAATCGTAGTATGTTATCAGCAGAAGGATAGAAATTGGTTCTATAAATGAATGTTAATTTCATTATCTTGGTTGTTTCACATCATTCTAGAATTATGATCTATAACTTACGCTATTTTGTGTTCCAAATTCTAATTCTGGAACAATGGTCAAAAATTATATTATATGTTCATATTGTAGTTTTGGGGGGGGGGGGTTTCCCCGAAAATCCTAGTTTTCAGACAGCACCTAATTATTTCCCCAAAAGACTGACACTCTTTCTTTCGAAATCATTAGCAGAGGTAGAGATCTGTTGTCTACGGATTTCTATAAATTTAATTAGAGTTAAAGAGTAATGCCTGCTCCCTTTGCAGAATAAATACTTTACAGGATTGATTTCTTTATATGTATTCTCATGTAATATTTCTTATCCAAATAAATCTTGCATGTTCACTCTGTTTTTCTCTTCTCCAATTTCAACATTAATTTGTTTATTCTGGACTAGCAAGAAATTTACTGAAATATTAATGAGTATTTTTTAACTCTAAAACAGTGATCGAACATAGTAGGATGAATAAGTTAGGTTATTTCAAAGTTATTTTAAAATGTTGTGTACACTTTTCTCGTGCATGTTATGTTCACTTAAAATCGAACACAGGTGGCTCCATCTGTTAGTGTTCAAATAAAACTTCAGTATTTTATATGACTGAACATCATGATGCTCCTAAAATGTTTGCGATTTGAAGGGACTATGAAAATCAAAAGAGGATTGATTGAAAATTTCAGCTTATTTAAGACTATGAAAGATTGATTCTCTTTGAGGTAAAGTGAAAAGTGGTAAAATTATAGAAAAATGCAGTTGTTCACTTGTACATACGTGAATTATTTCTTGCGCTGTATATAAATGTTTTAAATTCATATGAGATTCCTTCCCATTCCACAAAGCAACAAACAGAATCGCTTGACCATATCGAGCAATTTCCTAACACAAACCAAACGCTGTTTTTTCTTTAAAAAAAAAAATAATAATAAATAAATAAAAAAAAATATATATATATATATATTTTTATATATATATATATATATATATATAATATATATATATATATATATATATATATATATATATATATATATATATATATATATTATATATGCTGATGGGCTCCGAATTTCAAGTATCTAGAGGCTTTTGAAATAGACTGTATTTATTTAACCGAATTACATAAAGAAATAATAAAACAAAATAAAATAAAAGCTCAAAAATCTCAACTTATTTATCATCATCCATTCGAATGTAATTACTTATTATAACAAAGAACGAAAGTTTTAAAAGATTTAAGTTCACGCAAGCGTGGCAATTGGAGAACGTCAGAGGTATCTTGTCATATATTATGTACTAGAAGAAAAATGTGTTAATCCCTTCCCCTCCTTTTATTATAAAATTTAAAAAAAGTAAAATAAAATCTGATGATAACAGCGGATGAACTGCAGTCAAAAGAATACGAGATAAGCAGGAGAGTGGATGTTAATTTGAGGCAGTTGATATCAAAGCCGATAAGATAAAATATATAGTTGGTTGCTAGTATAGGCCAAGGGGTTTCAGGGATGATGTGGAAGACATACATCTGTCTTCCACATCATCCACGCAAATTAGTACAAAGGGTGCAGGTCAAGCAATTATTATGAGGGACTTCAACTGGAGATATAGACTGGAAGGAAGAGAGATCACGTGACAGGAAGGAAATAGAATTCATACACCTATTGAGAGATAATTATTTGAGGCAGCATGTGATGTAGAGGACTCGAGGTGCAAGAGCATTGGACCTATTCATAACCAAGGTGGCCACACACTGTCTCCGATTGGAAAAAGTAACCAAGTGGATTTGATTTAGGAGATTGCAAAACATGAGGAACAAGACCGTCGCCAGATTTGATCGCGCCCTGAGGGAAACAATTAAATATCGTCCCTGATGGATTATAAGACAAAACTCTCCACTTCCTATTTTTTTTTTATAAGAGAAACATTAATGCAAACCGATTACATAATAATATTAATTAAATGTTTGTTCTACGGAGAAGATCGCAAAATAAAACTGTTTATGAGTTCTTCTAAACTAAACGCCGTATATTTGTAAAATATCTTGTTGCCATAATACGACGCCTTCCCAAAACGGCTGAACGAGTGCCCTCATCTGTACCTATCGACGGTACAGATGAGGAATATTTGTCAAGAAATGTTATGTGTGACACTACAAGGAAGGTGATTATGAGAAGTTTAGAGGTTAGCTTGAAGTTGTGGCATGGCATAAAAATCTGCAATGCTCCTTAACTATCTGCTTTGGAGATAGTTAAGGAGCATCTAGAGGAAGCAATATTGAACTGTATACTTTAGGTATGGAGAGTGAATCAGGTGGGAGTAGGATGGACGAATAATATTATTAAACATCATCATCATCATCATCATCAACTACCATGGGTCCAATGCCCGTAGGTGTCTGCTGCCATCTTGATATGATTCTTCCATTGCATTCTGTTTTGTGCAAGATGACTCAATTTGTGTATAGAATTTCCACACCATTTGACGATGTCATCGCCCCATTCTCTGTTTGGTCTTCCGCTTTTGTTCTTTCCTTCAATCATTCCAAACAGCAACGTTTTTAATTTTCTCTGATCATTCATTCACATATATGGCCAAACAGACGTAGTTTCTTTTTGATTATTTTCTGGATCAGGTTTTCTTATGGTTGTATTCGTCTGTAGATTTCCTCACTTTCTGTATCCAGCTTATTCTCAAGATCTTTCTATGGCACTTCCTCTCAAATTCCAATATCCTCCTTTCAGATTCTCTCAGGAGTACCCAGGCCTCGAATCCATAGAGCATGCTGCTGAAGATACTGGTTTTTATAATGCTCAGTATAGTTTGCATCTTTATAGCTCGGCTCTTCCATATTTTGTCCATGACTTTTAAAATAGTTGTTGCTCTGGCTATTCTAATTTTTATCTCTTTTTTTTGGAGTAGAAGTCATGCGTCATGTGACATCCAAGATATGTGAAGTGCTCCACATTTTTCAGTTGAAATCTGTCTATCGTAACTCTGTTCAGTAACTCCTGTTGTCCGAATACCATTGTTTTAGTTTTTTCAAAATTGACATTTATTCCATATATTTTGCCTTCTGTGTATAGTGTTTGCAATGTCTGTTCCAGCCTTACTGCATCTTCTTCAATCAGGACGATGTCATCTGCAAAGCAGAGGTAGTTTATTCTTATTCCATTTATTGAAATACATCCACCTTCTTCTTTAATCTTATCTAGTGTTCTTCCCAGATGTGTGATGAAGATGATTGGTGATATTGGGTCCCCTTGTCTTGTGCCTTGACTAGTGGCAAACCAATCTCCAGTCTCACCTGCTATTCTGATTTTTGCTTGTGCTGTTTATATCTTTCAGCGGGCTGATCAATTTATTGTCCACACCATAGGATTCCAAGACAGCCCATGTTATATTTTGGTCAATATTATCAAATGCTTTTTGGAAGTCCACTAAATAGCAATATATCTTTTTGTTCTTTCTTCGAGCTTTCTCTGCTATTAGTCTTAGTGCGAATATTTGTTGCACTGTACTTCTATCTTGTCGAAATCCGGCTTGGTCATCCGCAAGATGTGCCTCCATATGCCCCCCTTCAGGCGCTCTATTAGTATTTTCATCAGCACTTTTCCAAGATGACTCAATGCAATAGTTCTGTAATTGGTGCATTCTAAAGCACTGCCTTTCTTATGAGGAACAACCAAGACCGATTTTTTCCACTCTTCGGGGATATACCCTGATCTCCATATTTCATTACATAGCTTATGTATTTCTTTTGCAACTGATTCTCCCCATATTTTAGCATCTCGCCTATTATGTTAACATTTCCAGGACTCTTGTTGTTCTTGAGATGTCCTTATTCACCTCCTCTTCCAAGATGTCATTTTCAAAGGTCTCTGCTGGTGGAGAGATTGCTTTTAGTTCTTTGATTACTTCTGTTGCAGTATCATTTAGTTGATTTTTATATAGTTCGCTGCAATATCTTGTCCATCTGTGTATGATTTCTGTCTTGTCCATCAATAGTTTACCATTTTCATCTTTGATTGCTACTGATCTTGTTTGCCACTTCTTATTGACATTTAACACTGTAGTCAGTGGTTCTGCTCTTGTATTTATATTTTGTTTTTCACTTGGGGTCTTAAGCTTAATTTCCAATATGTTCTAATATGCTGTTCTTAGTCTGTCTTCATTTAGTTTTGAGATGTCTCTAGCTTTCTGGAACTTTCCTTTGTACTTCTGTTTCAGTTTTAGTCTTACATTCGCAATCACTAAGCTGTGGTCCAAATCAATATCAGCTACTTGGAATGATCTGCACTGTTGAACTGAGGTTCTCCATTTCTGTTCTATTAATATCAAGTCGATCATATTCCTGTGTTTGCCATCGAAGGAGCGCCATGTCCATTTATGACAATCTTTTTGTTGGAAGTTGATATTGCAAATCATGAGATTGTTATCCGTGGCAAATTCCAGAACCATCTCTCCACATCCAAATTTTCCCATAACCTTTTCCCATCTTGTGTTATTTTTGCCAATCTTTGCATTCCAGTCTCCTCCAATGACGAGTATATCCTGCTCCGGCACCTCATCAATTACTGGTTGTAGATCCCTGTAAAATCTCTCAATGTTTTCATCTGCATTCTCTGCAGTAGGCACATATATTTGAATGGTTGAGATAGTAAATGGTTGGGCACCGAATCTTGCAACCATTATTCTTTCACTAACTGTTTTTTTTTCTTTCACTAACTTATTAAACATGAGTTGCGAAAAAAAGAATTGTACTGGGGGTAGGTATATAACCTACCCCCAGCATTCTAAAGGTAACCCAAAGGTAACCAACATGGTAAGGAAGACAAATTCGGGATTACTAAAAAAGATAGCCGAGCAGCCTCAAAGGAAATTCGAGTTCTTTTGTTATGTGGCAAGTAAGAGTATGACTATGGTAAGTAATGACTATGGTAGATTAACTTTAATGAATGATGATGGTTACGAAGAGACAGAAGAGAATAAAATAGTTCAGTTACTGAGTGACCACTTAGCAAGAGTATATCATCCAGCTGAGGTTATTGCAGTGTATGTGACAGAAACTTATGTGGTAACAGAGGTGGATGAATTGGAGGTCCTTACGATATTGCAGAATCTCAGTGTAAATACAGCTGTGGGATTGGATGGGATATCAACTGGGATTTTGAGAGAATGTGCAAGGGAAATGGCAAGGCCTTTGACTAGGCTCTTTAATTTAAATCTCAGCTCTGGTAGAGTTCAAAGGGAATGGAAAGAGTGCAAAATAATTCCTTTGCATTAGGGAGGTTCTAAGACCTCAGTAGCAAATTATAGACCAATTAGTATAATTTGACCAATTAGACCTTTTGACCAATAGAAAAATAGTTAATCAAGGCGATACGGAGAGCTTGCAGGGTGTCAGTTTAATGTCGAGAAATGTAAAGTTATTGCACTTTGGGATAAATAGATTACAAGCCGTTTATCACATTGATGGCACTGTTCTCCAGGAAATAGATGAAGCTAAAGATTTAGAGGTGGTGATAGACAGATAGTTAATGTTTAGAGGACATATTGCTATGGTGGCACATTCACTTGGCTAGTGAAGAACACATTAACAAGTAGAGATAAGGAAGTTGTAATTCCTCTTTATAAACCCATGATAGGCCTACATCTGGACTAGTGTGCTCAAATCTGGTCCCTGTGTTTCATGGAGGGTTGACGAAGTGGTGGAGAGGATTCAGAGGCGAGTGATTAAGATGGTGAGTGGAATGTTCTCTATGAGGATAGTTTGAAGGTGTGTGGATTGCAGAAGTTGGTTGATAGGAGAAAAAGAGGGGATATGATAGAAATATTGTAGTTGCTTAAAGAGTTTTATAAGACTGATGCAGAGGAAATGATTTGGTACTTGGCTGGAAGGGCCGGAACAGTGGGGTCATCCCTGGAAGTTGAATAAAGGTGTGGTAAGTAGGGGGTATGAGGACCAGATTTTTTGCTTGGAGAGTGGTGAATAAGTGGAATGGGTTGTCAGAATCAGTTGTTACTGCTTTGTCTATTTATGGATTCAAGGAGAGGTATGATAGATTGTATGTGGATAGTGTCCGCGGTGAGTCCTAGGTCTCTATGGAGGTGCCCATGAAACAACAATAATAAAATAAAGCTCTTTAAGTAAAACTACTCCATGTAACTAATATAACTGCTGCGCAGTTATTTAAAAGTTTTTTTACATCATTCCTACAATCAAGAGATCATAAAAACCCAGCTCTGAGTTCTGAGTCTCCATTTGAAACATGGATGTTTTGGTAATGCCTTTAAGTTGTAGATGAATTTCATTGCCCGATATGAGACCCTGCTGATGAATGGAATTGTGAAGTGGGTTATCCTGAAACCCTACACTACACCAAATGTCGTCTAGCGTAGGGTTTCAGGATAAACCATAACTTTTTCCCCCACTCACAGCACCAAATGTACGTCTAATATGCAGTACAACAGAAATAACAGCCTTTCATGAGAAATGGAATTCGCATTAAAACATAATAAAAATAAAATAAAATACGTGTGTATATGTATCTTCAGATGTAAAAGAAAGAACTAACAATCAGTAAAAAAATAGCATGGGACAATAAATACGGAGTTATGTAGCATCTAATTGTTGTGAAAGATGGCTCGTGTTCGAGTCCTGCGTGCTTGATGGTCAGAGCTAGGAAGCGATCAGATAAATTAATGCTAGGGTTTACATTTAGGTGTATAGGATAGATAATAACATTTCCAATAAATCTCAGATTTCCTTTTCCATTTTTGTCATGACACCAGTGTATGATCTCAGATTCATTTAACAAAACTTGGTATTTCAGAAACCAAAATAATAGCATTAATAGTATTGCTTTACTGTAAAAAGGGAAAAGTTATTAACAGTATCTTAATCTCTTTATAAAATTAAAACTGTTTCATTTTGAAAGTAAACTAATTATCCGAATAATTATGTGATGTATTTGAATGATGATTATCGGATACTCCACACGATAAAAAATATCCTAAGAAAAATAAATAAATAAAGATTGTCGAGCCAAACTCTCTACTTTTCTTACTGAGGTAAGTAAATAAGATAAAGTAAGATTTACGTAATCAAGTCTCGTTTCCAATAATGCACGAAGAAACCAATAAACTGCACAGCGCATTGGGTTTTCCAGTAATTTTAGCTCCATAAAGTAGAACGTTATTACCGAAATAAATATTTACGTAGCCATAAAATGTGCCATTATGATACTATTAAAAATAAACGTATTAAATAAAATAGCATAAATTCAATTTACAAAATTCCATGCAGAAATATAATTCAATTCAAATAAAAACGCATTTAAAAATTATTTTCATTTTCTCTGGTAAATAAATACGTGATTGGTAATCAGTAAAAATAATAGTAATTAACACAAACTCTTCATTATTCTTAACTTTTATAAACTGTGTTTGTCGCATGTTCTGTATACCAAGCATTCTAATTAAGATCTTCGTTTTCAGACCACCCTACTGTTGTGAACTTCCACGTGACAGTTATGGGACTAGATTCAATCAACGAAGGTTCCATGGTAAGAAAATACTTCAAATATATAATTAACATTAAATATATAGCAGTGTAATAATGACTTAAAAATATGACTTTATATAAACAAGTTTCACACCTAAATGTAATTTATATAAAAATTGTTTATGTACGTAAACAAAACGCTTTATGTTTAACGAGCAGTTTGCACGCTAGCAGAAGCTTTTGCGCATACAGAAATGGAAATAATAGAAGGTCTGTGTGCGTGACCACAGCAAACATTATCTGATGGAAAATGCTGTGCATAAAGGAAAGGTAAGTCTGGGTGGGTGATTAATCCTGAAAGAAAATTTCAGAAAGTGGACTTCATATAACAATAGATCTGTGTGTGTGTGTGTGTGTGTGTGTGTGTGTGTGTGTGTGTGTGTGTGTGTGTGTCAACATATATTATTTTGAATATTCTTAACATTGCAATATTACTTTGTCATCTTGTACGCAAAACTAGATGTAATATTTTGTGCTTCTAATAATAAAAGACCTTACAAAAACTTAAAAAAACCTATAAATTCATTAATATATATATATATATATTCTGTATACCAATGGATGGCAATGCTGTAGCCAATGAAGTTCTAACTGAGGCTCGGCTATTGCTGTTACCTTCCTGCCATGATCAGAGCTTTAATAGCTCAATAACACCTTATCCCTACACTGTCCTCTACGGATAACGGGGAAGATGAAAAGCATTCTTGCTTCGCCCCTTTAAGCCAGTCCTTATAAGGACTATTTCAAACTTGTGATGAGGAATTAATGATTGATCGACCCTGAGGTGCGGTAATTAATACCCTTGGAGGGTAATGGATGGCAATGCTGTAGCCAATGAAGTTCTAACTGAGGCTCGGCTATTGCTGTTACCCTCCTGCCATGATCAGAACTTTAATAGCTCAATAACACCTTATCCCTACACTGTCCTCTACAGATAACGGGGAAGATGAAAAGCATTCTTGCTTCGCCCCTTATTTCAAACTTGGTTATAGAATCGAGATACAGATCCATGCATGTATTTTCAAAATGTTATCAAATGCTGAAAGGTTGTTTTTACAAGAGAGTAACACATCAGAAAAGTAGGGGCAGCATTAGTACTCAAAAAACATAGATGTGTGTGTGTGTGTGTGTCAACATATATTATTTTGAATATTCTTAACATTGTACCATTACTTTGTCATTCTTGTACGCAAAACTAGATATAATATAGTAGAAATATGCAGCATAGGAGGAAACAACAGACATTACTGCGGTGTTAAATTGAGTTTTATTTAAAAACGTATTTTAAATCTTTCTTTATAGACTTATGCTGCAGATATATTTTTTGCCCAGACATGGAAGGACCATAGGTTACGTCTCCCTGAAAACATGACCTCGGAGTATCGCATTTTAGAAGTAGATTGGCTACGAAGCATGTGGAGGCCCGATTCATTTTTCAAGAATGCCAAACAAGTGACCTTTCAAACAATGACAATCCCAAATCATTATTTGTGGCTATACAAAGATAAAAAAATCCTTTATATGGTAAAGTAAGTGGGTTTAAATATACGTAGAGTAGCTATCATAGCGCATTATTAGAGAAGCTTTGGATTGTTTAAATGTTATAATTCAAGATAATGTTTACTTTAAAATAATTCAGAGTAACCGGCTTAACTGATCTTTTTCTTAACTGTAGGCTAACCCTTATCTTGTCCTGTGCCATGAATTTTGCTACCTATCCTCATGATACTCAACAGTGTTCTCTGCAAATGGAGAGCTGTAAGTACAATAGATAAAATAAACGTAATAAAATAAACAGTGTTCAAATACACATTTTATGTAATAGAGAAATATCTTGTTGATTATTACCTGAAAATTGTTTTTACTCTGGTTTAGGTACTTCAATGCCTTCCTATGATTTTTTCTGTCACCTCAAAGATACTATTAATATCTACACGTTCTTTAGGATCCTCGTTGTCCCCAAAAACACCAAACTCTGGTGCTTTTCCTGCAAAAGAGGCAAAAACGGTCAGAATAATACACGCGGTTAACAGGCTTATAACATTAGCCTCGCATTCTTCGCTGATTTCAAACAATAACAACATCAGCCTTTGTAACAAGAGCATCGACTACGTCTTTTGATTAGAAAGAACTACCGTTGAATTCTGTCGAAGACAAAAAAATCATTATAATGTCTTTTCAACTGACGGTAAAGTCCATTTCATGATAGAAGAGACATGGTTTTCCTCTCCTAAAAGGGAATTTTTCCCCCATCAAGAAACCTCCCAGTAAAATAACACACACACACACACGCGCGCGCGCGTTTACGGACGTTTTTTAACAGGCATAAGGCTTCACAAAACTCGAGTTTTGTGAAGAAAAAGAAATTCAAATTATTAAAAATTAAATACACTTTTGTCTACCAGTGAATAAGCGTATCTAAATTTGAATTTAATCTGTTTTTCTCCTGACTTTGCAAAATATGACGAACTACTTAGCCATGGACATGTCATATGAAGGCATTTTCAGGGGGTTCGGAAAAAGTGGGTCTTCCGAAATATAGAAAAATTTTCCTCAGAATGCACGCTTGATCAAATGACATATAAGAATTATTTTATTTATTTATTTATTTTATTTTATTTTATTTGTATTATTATTATTTTTTTTTTGCTGTTTATACAAGTTCAGTTTCTTGAGGAAGCTTATATTTTCCATACTATTTTCGTGAGAATATGATTCCAGAATTAATAATGATTTTTAAAAGCAATAAAACAGTTGAAAATGACAAGTGAATAGCCCTAATATTTTAAAATAATAAATGAATGAATACATTAATAATACTAGAGAGAAAGAGAGAGAGAAAGAGAGAGAGAGAGGGAGAGAGAGAGAGAGAGAGAGAGAGAGAGAGATCAAAGACCATATCATTTATAGAATAAGAAAAAGAAGAATTGTGGTACTACTGCCATTGCTCAATTTTTTATCGCAGGAAAATAATTAATAACACAATTCTGAGCTGAAAACATCTATGAGGGTGTATATAGCATTCCCTAATTTAGTTTTGTTTGATCGGTAGAAAACAAAAGCTCGATTTTAGGAGACGAAAACCCTCTTCTGTATGAAATGGATTTACCGTCAGTACATAATAACTGTATCAAAATTGACAGGTTGTTTATTTTCCCTTTTTTTAAATAGTTTAATATGACTATCATCAGTACAATGCTTTCTCACGATTTTGATATACGAAATTCCAGATCAATATTTGTGGAACGAACAGAATTAGCACCATTCTAAGAGTCTATTATTATTCAAAAAAAAAGTGAAATTTCTTATCATCGTTTCCGTCGAACAGAAAGCATACACATTCTTCCGACTTCCCCACCAATGCAGGACTGCCCAACTCTCTGTTTTATCGCATGCCCTATTTCTCTTACAAGTACTGACATTCTTTCCTTGACCGATAAATTTGCAGTTGAAGAAAGAATTGAGAGTCAACAAGTTCAAGTACCTGGGATTCATTATTAATGTGAAGAATTATTGTTCAGAAGACGTCAGAAGATGATTAGGAATGACTAAAACAACAGTCAGAAACTTGTCTAAAATCTGAATGGATGAATCTATCTCCACAGGAACAAAGTTGTGGATTACAGATGCAGTTGTTTCTCCAACAGTAACTTATGGATGAGATTTAGAAACTAAAGAAGTGTCTGATGGGAAAACGATAGCTGTTTTTGAGATGTGGTATTACAGATGGCTGAGAAAGAGCCTGAGGATATCATATACTGATAGGAGGACAAACGGATGGATGCTAGAAAGGATCGTCAAAAACTTTAAGGCTCCTTAAGGATAGTGACAGAAGAAAGTTTAAATACTCTGGAACATTGAAAGGATAGAACGTTTCAAAATAGTAATAGAAGGTAAAGTTCCTTGAAAAGAGGAAGGAGAGACCATTGATGAGATGGACAGATGACTGTGTGTGTGTGTGTGTGTGTGTGTGTGTGTGTGTGTGTGTGTGTGTGTGTGTGTGTGTGTGTGTGTGTGTGTGTGTGTGTGTGTGTGTGTGTGTGTGTGTGTGTGTGTGTGTGTGTGTGTGTGTGTGTGTGTGTGTGTGTGTGTGTGTGTGTGTGTGTGTGTGTGTGTGTGTGTGTAGAATGACTAAGAACTAAGATTCAGTGAGTTGAAGCCTCCAGAAAAGCATATAACAGGATCACCTGATGAGGACTGGTGTGGAATATCAAAGAGCATCTGAGTAACTATATGGCATCTTATATTGCCCAATGAGTAGATGGCTGGATGGATGTACCCCTCTGTTTCTCCTATTCATGTGACAACATTCCCAGTGCCTTGATATCCCGGGATTGAAGATCTTCCATAATCACCGCCTAAAATGGTGTAATTGATGCACAAATGTCAGTACACAATTTTCCCCCCTTTGTATGTTTTTCTTTACTTTCGTTTTAAAAAAAAAATAATTGTTCAAAGTCAAACAGAAATTGACCTTAATGCTCAGCATTCGACAAAGGTACTCGCCAAAAAGCCCTGTAGCTGAACACTGAAGACAACCTCAACCTCAGTACAACCTCCCCCAATCACAACTCCTACTGGGACATATTCAAAAATAATGGGAAAGGTTGGGGGCTAGCCTATGTTTTGTTTAGTGAGTAAGGTTTTGCATAATCGAGCCGTGTTAATACCATTCCTCGATAAGGTATGAATAATTTGGTTACCTATCTTTACCTATTATACACAAATCATCATGACAATTCAATTGCTAACACAAACACACTATATCAAATGCTTCCGCAGCCTTTAAATAACTTCGAATCCTTTTCTGCTCAATTCGCTACTTTCCACCAATCAACTACCACCTATATAAAATAAATTTGCTGAGGATAGTTTCAAACTTTTGCTAGTTCTTGACCTGAGCTTGGGATCTTTTTGAAGATGAAACTAACTAGATGATTCATCATTCACCTTTATGATGGCAAGGCACATAATTAGACGTGTTTCATAATCACAATTCACATAAAACTAACTTAATTAGTTTTGTTTTCTTTAACAGTGTCCCATACAATCGACGATCTGGTGTTCGACTGGGAAGAAGAAGTGCCTCTGGCCGTAGCTGACAACATTGAATTACCACAGCTGGACCTGATGAAAACCGAAAGAGGTGACTGCACGCAGGTTTATTCCACTGGTAAGTTTGCTATAGAGGCACTTAAAAGCCGTAATGTTTTAGTAGGAATTGTCACATCATAATACCCTTCGACTATTGAGACAGGATTAAAAAAACATCATGAAGAACTAAACATTGATATTTAAAAATTATGTAAGCTTTTTCTTTAAAATAATAAAACATTTAATATATAGAAATTCGTATATACAATCTTGTCAAAAGGTAGATATCTCTCAGATAGCAGAAAAGGCCTGAGACTATTTAATATGCTTTTTTCGCCTATAAAATATTAGTAGTTCGTGAAGATTCATTGCGATCTCGCATGACAAATGATTGCAGACATTTAATAATCAGCCATTTAGAAGGAAAGAATTTATAGTCCGATGCCATCTCTAGAAAATGTCTGTATATTTCGTTGCATACCAGTTAAGCATTCCGAAATCTCTCTCTCTCTCTCTCTCTCTCTCTCTCTCTCTCTCTCTCTCTCTCTCTCTTCATTATTGTATCAAAATGAGACGTTTGCTATATGTGATGTTATATTCTTTCAAGAACACGTCAATAATAACACGGATTACTCTATATTTTTCAGCAACAAATTCGCATCAATTTTCAAACAAAGCCCAATTGCATCAGCCCAATGCATATCCCAAATTTCTCATCAAAGAAAAAATTTGTCTTCTTCGCAGACTTTTGGATCCTCGGCAGATACATTATCAGTCCAACAAGCAAACTTACTGTACAATAAAAAAAAATCTTCTGGCAGTTTCCGTTTTTATTATAAATATTCATAAATATTCTATTATAAAAAATCTGGAAACACACCCCAACTCAACATCACCAGATTTAAAGATCGGTACTATCAACATGCGAAGCCTGAATGGCAAAGAAATGGAGCTAGCTGAGGAATTAGATAAGTACCAGATCGACATAATAGGGGTGACTGAAACAAAAAAGACAAAAACTGGTGAGATCTTTCTGAGCAATAAATACAAAATGTTATATTCAGGAAATGACAATCAAGGAAAAGAAGGAGTATCCATACTATTCAACACTAAATATGAGGCTAATCTTCTTGAATGGCAGGCAGTCTCAAGTAGAGTAATGCTTGCAAATGTGAGAATGGGGAACTGGACAATGAGACTTATTTGTACCTATGGTCCCACAAAAGGTTCTACTAAGGTAGAAGTGAAGGAATTTTTTGAGGCTTTATAAAAAGCAACTGACACAATGAAAAGGGAAAAGTTGGTCCTTGTTGGGGATCTAAATAGCAGAGTAGGAAATGATTGTGAGACATACAAAAATATTTTGGGAAAATTTGGAGAAAAGAGCAAAGCTAATAACAATGGCAAATATCTGTTGGATTTCTGCTCAGGACATGGACTAGTTATTACTAACACCATGCTCCAACATAAAAATGTGCACAAATTCACATGGAGAGAAGAGGCAAGGAATAAGAAAAGTCTCATTGACAATGTTATTGTTGATAGTGATATTTTCTCCCTGGTGCAGGACACCAGAGTGTACAGAGGATTTGAAATTGGAAGTGATCACTATTTAGTCTTGAGGAGGATAAAATTGAATTTCATATTCAAAAGAATAACATATAAGAAAGTTTTAAAGCGAATAAAAGTTTGAAAAAAAATAAAAGTATGGTGGAATAAGAGTCTTACAGTGGCTGCACTGCATAGTTCAGAAAGCCTGGAAATAGGGACGAATTCCCAATGATTGGAGTAGAGCTCTCATCTCAAAAAGGGAAATAAAGAAATAAAACTGAATTTGAGAATTACAGAGGTATATCCCTACTGAGTGTTCCTGATAAGATATATGCAAGTATACTTGAGAAACGGTTGAGAAGAATGGTAGAAGAAACGCTTGGTGAAGAACAAGCTGGATTCAGGTCAAATAGAGGCTGTCAGGATCAAATCTGCACTTTACAACAAATAGTCGAGAAAGCATGGGAATACAACAAAGATCTGTATTTAAGTTTTGTCGATTTGGAAAAGGCTTATGACAAGGTGCCAAGAGAGAAGCTATTCAATACGCTACAGTTGTATGGTGTCAATGGGGCATTATATCAAGCAATACATAGTCTTTATTTGAGTTGTAAGTCAGCAGTTAGAATTGAAGGAAGTATAGGAAGATGGTTTAATGTTAAATCTGGTGTGAGATAAGGATGCACATTATCTATATGGATCAAATTATGAAGGAAAGTGGTATTAAACATGATATCAAAATTGGAGATGTTTATGTCAGCTCTTTGCTTTTTGCGGATGATGTTATACTTCTAAATAAATCTGCTACAAGTCTGCAAGATTCTCTGACTAAATTGAATTACTGTTGTAATAGATATGGTATGAAGGTTAGCAATAAAAAGAAAAAGACAATGAAAATAGGAAGAATTGTTGAAAATGTCAACTGGGTTGTGAATGGATAGCCTGTGGAACAAGTAAAACATTTCAGCTACTTAGGCACGATTTTTGGTGAAGATGGTAAATTAAGTAGAGAAATAGACAACAGAATCAAACAAAGCTGGTATGGTAGAAGTCAATTGAATAAATTCATATGGAATAAGAGAGAAATTAGTCGGAACACTAAATTAGCTGTATACAAGACAGTGTTCAAACCAGTTTTAACTTATGGATCTAAGAGCTGGGTCAGAAGTAAAACACTTGGCCAAAGACTAGAGACCGCAGATATGAGAGTCCTGAGAAAGATTAGAGGCATGAACAGATGGCATCAATGGCAATATCATATTAAAAATGAGGATATTAGGAAAGAACTTGACATTGTTAGCATCCAGGAATGCATTAGCAGAGATAATCTCAAATGGTATGGGAGAGGAAAGATTAGCAAAACAAGTGTTCTCTGCCAGGTTGGCAGGAAAAAGATCCAGAGCAAGACCAAGATATAGGTGGATTGATAGGGTACAAAGTGCCTTAGAGGACAGAAATATAAGATCTCATAATGTTGGAGTTCTGACAAGTAACAGAGTGATTTGGAGGAAAATTGTAGATAGGAAGTTAGTAATGATGTAAATTTTTCATGTAGTACTATCATATCCTGTACATCCCTTGAGGATACGAGGCAGGAATTTGATGATGATGATGATGATTATAAATATTCATTACTTTACTATTTCACGGCTAATCACAGTATTATATCCTTACATGTACAATAATATGCTTATATAGATTTAGCTCAGAGACACATTTGTTTTTGAGATTTTTAAAACATATGAAACAACTGTAAACATTAAATGCATCATCACTTCCGTATCCTTCTTCGAATATTGTTTTATGAAAACATAATGGAGCATGTTTTTCTTTATTTAGAAAATGCCTTATTTTCTGGACGATACAATGATACTTATTTTATTTTTGATTCAGCTGCTAATGACGCACTATGCAACGAAACCGGTGTGTATATGTGTGTGATAAAAAATTATTTCACTAATCGGAAATAAAATTATTGTAATAATAAAACATTGTTTAAATTATTTCAAACTTTTCTTTAAGATTAATAATAAAACTTTAAAATGATTAATACTAAAACACCATAAATTAATTATGATCACAACCTTTGAAATTAAATATCCCTTCTAGCAACAAGCTAAGCATCAGAATCAAACTGCTTTTATTTATATACCAGCATCAGAATCAAACTGCTTTTATACCAGTTGACGATTCGTCCTATAGTTACTTATGCTTCTCCAGCCTGGAGCCACACCTCCACTGAGCGAGCAAACTGCTCATAACATAATATTTTCTCTCACTGTGACAGACAACGGGGAATATGAAAAGCTTTTCGCTTCACTCCTTAAGTCATAAATGTCAATTGTCAATTGAATTAAATATCATTATATATATATATATATGTATATAATTCACTAGAAGGTCAATAATAACACGGAATACTCTATAATATTTTTCAGCAACAAATTTGCATCAATTTTCAAACAAAGCCCAATTGCGTCAGTCCAATGCATATGCCAAATTCCTCATAAAAAAATAAATAAATAAATAAAATAAAATAAATTCGTCTTCGATACACTGAAACCAAGAAAACAGATAATAAGTTAATTTAATGGAGCAGAGTCTCTTTAACATGCATACCAAAAGGACATATGGGTGGGAACACTTAAAGCAAATAAAAAACCCATAAAAAAACACTGTACCATTTGTGCGAGCGTATGAGTTCACGCGTACGCTAGTATCTAATGGTAGAACGATGCGAGTCAGGAAAACTGTAATTGAGGTTGGTGTTGATGTGAGAAGAGCAGGGCCGTTCCGAGAGTATCTGATGCCCCTAGGCAAAGAAAATTTAGGCAACTCTATACATTGTCTCTATGCATGTATTTTGTCATACCCACACAAGCACACGTACACCTACGCATGTGGATATCTATAGCCTTAGCGTGAATAGTCTTAGCGCCCCTAGGCGATTGCCTAGGTTCGCCTAATGATAAAACGAGCTCTGGAGAAGAAAGAGTCTAGGATAATTTCTTTGGATTCAACTATACGACGTTCCACTTCATCGTGACAAATATAAACGCTTGATGTTGCATTATAATCTATTCCGTGTTGGTGACCTTCATCGTTTGTGTTCACTGAGAATAAGACGTGACTTGAGAGTGCGCTTGCTCTGATTCCATTGTATGAAATGTCTCTCTGATGTTCCTCTAGCCGTAGGAGGATTAACTTCTCAGTCTGGCTATAGTATGGTCTCCCATAATCACATATTGTTTTATATGCAGCGGGGAACTGAACGTGGTTGTGAGCTTGTTTTGGGTGCTTAGAGCTGAGCTTAGTTTTGGAAGAGTTGAGAAACACGTTTTCATATTAAATTTTTTCAAAATTCTTCCTAGTTTTGGGGAGAGAGCGCTGATGTAAGGTAAAGAAACATAGCCCTTGGGGTTGTTAGGATTCTCTGTGTTGTTTTGAGGGCGCTGGTATAGTTGCTTCTTGATGTTTTTGAAAGAGTATCCGTTATTGGAGGAAGTTCTTTCTAGATATTTTAGTTCATTTTTTAGTTCTTCATCGGACAATACACATTTCAGTCACTCGAACCTATCTACTCACCGAGTAAATATAACTGATGATCATCTATATATATATATATATAAGAAGGAGTAAAAAAACTAAATTTATAAAATTACTTGGTATCCTTAATATATATTATCACCAAGGTAAAATTCTTTTCAGATCTTTATTTTTTCCAGAGTTTCTTATTCAAAGTAAAAGCACCTTGTATTAACTTGTATAGGTAAAGTTGATAAGAGGCTCTGCTTGGGGATAGGTTTTAGCGATTGAGGAACAATCGACCGTGAGATGCGGTGATTGATTCATTCAATCCAATACCCTTGGAGGGTAATGGATGGCAATGCTGTAGCCAATGAAGTTCTAACTGAGGCTCGGCTATTGCTGTTACCCTCCTGCCATGATCAGAGCTTTAATAATAGCTCAATAATCTTATCCCTACACCGTCCACTACAGATAACGGGGAATATGAAAAGCATTCTTGCTTCGCCCCTTTAAGCCAGTCCTTATAAGGACTATAAGGATAGGTTTTAGCCTGTCTCTGAGTGGGGCCACCGTTGGGCTCTGCTTGGTGGTGGGGTGAACCTGCCACTGGGTAGAGCCAAAATACTGAAATACTGAAAAGTTCTCGGTGATAGGGTGAGCCTGTCATTGAGTGGAGAGTTGGGCGATCTCTCGGGATCGTTTTATTTTTAGAGCCCGTTTCACTTTTACACTCAAAAAAGGTTGAAATCGGTCTGGTAGTGACCCCCCCCACACCCATAATGTATAACAGTATGCATCTCTTAGTGAGATGTGTTTTACATTATGGGAAATACTAAGAATAGTGATCATAGCTACCTTTACAACGAGTTGCCCTGATGTTGCACTACCTTTAGACTTGAACTACGTTCAGGCGCAAACTTAACTGTTTTGCTTACTCACAGTTTTTCACGCTTTTTAAACATCTTGCAAGTCTTGCTCTGTTATAGATCACAAAGTTTTAGCATATTAATTTGTTCTTATCATCGCTGCTTCTTTAGTTCGTGCTATCGATTCACAGCTGTCGGAATATTGGAATTCTCTTTTTACTGCATTTTTTGAAACTTTCGCGGTTAGTTTTGTTCTGTTCTTTTTTTTTAAAGTAAATGTTACACTGATTTGTATTTGTGAACAAATCCCATTGCCTGTAGTCAATGTTAAATCGCAATTCAAAGGTATTTTGAATTTCATATTTTGTAAACACTGGTTCGTCTACTCAGGCATACTAAACTAAACTCCCTAGTCAAAGAACCCAAAGTTTATTTTTAAAAATAATTATATTGAAAGATCCTAAAAGTAAACTAAAGATGACATAAAATGAAACTAGTTTCAGCCAGAACGGCATTTCTCTTAATTAAAACAATACGATTCAGTTTCGCTCATTTCTTATATCAAAAGAAATCGCATATTGTAACTCCTACCTAATTTAATCTAAAATTCCAAAACATAAAGAAAACAAAAATAATTGACTACAATCCTTCCTATTTTTGTGGCAAGAGAGTGAATGAAGATCTGAATCAAGCTGCATAAAGTTCAACTTTCCTGATAGCTCTCAATTCTTATGTGAGAATAGGAAGAATTAACCTTATAAAAAGAGGAGGGGACTTATATCTATTCTCTGCTTCTTAGCAAGCTATATTTGTATGTATAAGAAAAATAATTTTCAATTAAAGTTAATTACTGTCTATGAGAAAATTACGTTTATTTATATTTCTTCACGGTGCTAAAAGTTCGCTTCATTTACTGTATAAAGTTTAACTTACTCGTATTACCAAGAATTTATTTATATAAGTTTAACTTTATCAAGATTTTCTACCTTAAATATTTATTATTTAGGAATTAAAAAACACCCAAATTAATAAATTTATGCACAAAACGTTCTTTGATTATAAAATTCTACCTACTACTTTCAGAATTCTTCTGTTACTTTGTAAATACCGCAACTCTTTCAACAAACATTCTGAGGTTTATAATATTCCATGTTCTTGTGGCCTTTCTTGCATAGAGCAGACATTTAGAAGTTCGGGAATCATACAGAAAGAATATATTGGAGACGTTAATAACAACAGAGAAGACAGCTCAGTCCTAGGTTTTCATTTCTCCCATGCACATCAAGGGATAAGAACTCCATGCCTTACACAGAGTACAATTTCAATGCCTCAACATAAAAGAATACGCTCATAAGGCATATTCAATAGAGACCAAGGAATGATCCTGTGTGATATTTGGAAATCACTCATACGTCAGACTTTATCTTTTTAGCCAACTTTAATTAACTTACTTAACTTCAAACTTTAAACTTTAACTTAAACCTTCAGACTTTAACTTTTTAACTTTTTTGTTCAGTGATGTGTACACTATCGTGCACACATCACTGAACAATAGCTGATCCGTGCCTGCTTCCACGCTCCATGTGTTTTCTGTTTTTAACTTATAGTAATGGTTCCTACTTGTTTCTGTATTTTAGTAATGTTAGGATGCATGTTAGTGCTTATTGTATTTTTTTGTTCATCCTAACCCCAGAAGAAGCCACAAATATATGCGTCGAAACTATCCGATTTCATTTATTTGTATTAATATAGCCATATAAACCAAATATATTCGTTCTTATAATATGATTTTATTGGTTGGAAATCTATTCCTTGTATTTATTCATCAAGCTACATATTTATTAACAATATTGGAAAAAAATCTCAATTTTTATAACTTTGTACATGTAATCAGTTGTTGAGTCAGTAATTATTCTTTTAATAGGAAGTATTTCGAATCTTGCTTGAGTTTCCATTTAACAGAGAATAAAATTTATCTTTTTTTTCTCATCACCTTAATGATAATACATTTCAATTGGTCATTAAAATTATAATTCGTACATTTCTGTTAGTTTTAAGTTCTTCATTCGTAGATGTATATATATATATATAGTAGTAAAGAGGTGTGAATTGCTTGTCTGAGTGTTTGTTCATATTTTTGATCTCTTAAGTGTCGTTAAATTTAAGGCTATATGTTATTTATTTAATGTTATTTATGTTATTTAATGATATTTATATATGTCTGATAAAATTCTAATAACTCTATCTCCATATTTTGTTTTAACTGATCGATTCCGTTAAACTGATGTCTTCAGTTCTGTTAAGTAAATACTGGTTATTTCCAATTTATGTAGCTTATTAAACCATTTTCATATATTTTAACATTTAAAGAAACATTTTAAATTCAAAATTAAAAACTTTAAACATTTAAAGGAGATATAATTGTTTGATATTAATTTTAATAAAAAAACACCTTGATTTAGCTTAGTTAATAAGTATATAAAGTTGATAGTTGATGGGAATCAATCGACCGTGAGATGTGGTGATTGATTCATTCAATCCAATACCTCCAAGGGTATTTGATTGAATGGATGGCAATGCTGTAGCTAAAGAAGTTCTAACTGAGGCTCGGCTATTGCTGTTACCCCCCCTGCCATGATCAGAGCTTTAATAGCTCAATAACACCTTATCCCTACACTGTCCTCTACAGATAACGGGGAATATGAAAAGCATTCTTGCTTTGCCCCTTTAAGCCAGTCCTTATTTAAGCCAGTCCTTATAAGGATAATAAAGGCAATAAAAACCTCTCCAACCTGGGGTCACACGACTAAAAGCAACATCAACAGACTTCAGATAATACAGAATAAATGCCTAAGAGTGGCATTTAATGCCCCATGGTTCATCAGAAACATCCAGTTACATCAAGAAACCAATCTTCCAGATATTAAGACCTACATGACAAACATTGCGGAGAAATTCTTCACAATTACGGATAATCACCCAAATCAGCTAGTTCGACCGGCAGCGGACTACAAACCCTCAGATCGTTTCAAACATAAAAAACCGAAATCCTCCATCGCAAGAGAAAGCTGATACAGCCTCAAATGCTCAAAATGAGCGGATAAATTATCCACAAATCTCATCACCCACAATCTAAAATCCAGATAAAGGGATAAAGAGTCAAGGACTCAGTCCATCAACCAATTAAGTTCAAAGTTCAAAGGGCGATAAAAAAAATAGCATCCCAATTAAAGTAGTAAAACTTATATACTCATACATTAGTGAAAGAGACATGCAAGTAAAACTCAACGGAATTGTTTCTTCAAGGCCCAAAATCCTGGCTGGAGTGCCTCAGGGTTCACTCCTGGCCCCATTACTTTTTACAACTTACGTTTCAGACATCCCTCTTAACTCAAGAACAACCATTACGGCCGTTTATGCCGATGACACCGCTATTCTTGCAAGGTCGCTCAGCCCTCGCCTAGCAATCACTACACTCCAAGGAAGTATCAATGTGCTAGAAAACTGGTTCACCAACTGGAGGATTCAGGTGAATCCCATCAAGAGCTCAGCCATGCTGTTCTCTAGAAGAAAGATCTGCATCAAAGAAGACATCTTGCTCTCTGGCCGAAAGATCCCATGGCAATCAGAGACCAAATACCTCGGGTATTGTTGGACAAGAAACTCCTTCAACCTCATTGGCTCCAAGACTTCCAAAGTCATAGCTCAGCTCTACTCAATGATCAACCACAAGAGCAAATTAAACTTACAAAATAAATTACTACTTTACCGTATGGTCATACGTCCAGTTATTACCCACGCCTTACCAGCATGGAGTCATACTTCACGATCAAACATTTGAAAACTGCAAAGAATCCAATATAAGTGCCTGAGGATGATCCTGGACGTCCCATGGTTTATCAGAAATTCACAGATTCATCGAGAAACAGGCATTCCATACATCTCCTCCTTTCTCCGCGATCTAGCAGAAAAATTATTCGTGAAATCAAGTTCACATTCAAACGCACTGATCCTACAAGCTGTCAACTACAATGAACGGATTACAACAAATATAAAAGAGAGAAGGCTAGTCTACTCCCAAATGATCATGGCTAATACAACCTCCCCCCTGAGGGTGATCTTATTTGCTCACAAAACTTCCTTTCCCAAATAACTCTCATTACAGACAAAGGGGAATATGAAAAACACTTGCGCTTCACCCATCCTGACAGTAACGTTAACGGTAAAAAAAATGGTATCAACTCGAAAAGCCGTACCTCATCAATAGTAGCTGGACCCACTGAGCCCGCCCACTATAGCCCATGAGGTAGTTCTGACGTATTAGACATAGTTATCCTCAGCAACATCGGATATCGATACCAGCTGGAGGCATTAGAAGAGCTTAACTCAGATCATAATCGCATCCTGCTCAAGCTAGAACTCCAGGATCAGCTCTCTCTGCATCATTCTTTCTTATCATGGGACAAGCTCTCTAAGGTTCACCCAGTTCACATCGGTCCACCCCCCTGTCATTCGTAAGAAAGAAGACATAGACCAAGCTGTAAGCAATTTAACTAGGCAAATCAACACAGCAATAGCATCAGTCACTCAAACCAATGTCTTCCACGCATCCAACTGGATCCTAGAAGAGATAATGGACCTGATTAGGGCCAAAAACAAAGCCAGAAAGCGATATCGCAATACTAGAGCCCCGCAAGACAAAACAACTTGAACAGACAAGTTTGTGAAGCCCTCCAGATACACAGGAATTCCAAATGGGAACCCAAACTCACTGAAATCAACCCAGAAGATAAATTCGTGTGGAAATTTGTAAAAGCTCTTCTTACCAAAAGACAACCCCTTCCCCCTATGAAGACCAATCTTGGAATTGCACACTCAGATGAAGAAAAAGTAGAAGCCCTAATTGACAATCTGGAAAAACAATGCAGTCAATCTAATAAAAACTTAAATATTAATCACATTTACAAAGTTCATCGTAAAGTTAGAAAAGCATTAAGACAGCCCTAAGGATGATTCAGAAATCATCATCCACCCTACATGTCCAACAGAAATAATCAATATTATATCCCATCTAAAGAACAAAAAGGCTCCCGGCATCGACGGCATTACCAATAGAATAATAAAGCTAATCCCAAGGAAAGACATAATTCATCTAGTTAATATTACCAAAATTCTATCTTAAGATTCCAATACTTTCCCACAGATTGGAAAATCGCTTACGTTATACGTCTGAAAAAGTCAGGTAACAACCCACAGCTTCCCCAAAGCTACAGGCCCATCAGTCTTCTTTCGCGCCTCGGCAAAGTAACAGAAAAGGTCATCCTATCAAGACTACAATCAGCAGTGGACCAACAGAAAATAATCCCAAATGAGCAATTTGAGTTTCGTAAAGCTCACAACACAATGCAACAAATTCACCGAACTAACGGAACATATCACCCATGGCTTTAACTGGCACCTTCACACTGCTGCTGTATTTTTAGATGTTGCCAAGGCCTTTGATAAGGTCTTATCTACGCTTTATCTGCAAACTAATTGAAAACACTGTCCCAGTTAAACTAGTGAATCTCATATACTCATACATTAGTGAAAGATACATGCAAGTAAAACTCAACGGAATTGTGTCATCAAGGTGCAAAATCCTGGCTGGAGTACCTCAGGGTTCTGTCCTGGCCCCAATACTTTTCACAACTTACGTATCAGACATCCTTATTAACTCAAAAACAACCATTACAGCCCTTTATGCCGACGACACCGCTATTCTAGCAAGGTCGCTCAGCCCTCGCTTAGCAATCACTAGACTCCAAGGAAGTATTAATGCGCTAGAAAACTGATTCACCATCTGGAGGATTCAGGTGAGCCCCATCAAAAGCTCAGCTATTATGTTCTCTAGAAGAAAGGTCTGCATTAAAGAAGACATCTTGCTCTCTGGTCAAAAGATTCCATGGCAATCAGAGACCAAATACCTTGGGGTATTACTGGACAAGAAACTCCTTTTTAGAAAACACATCAATCTCATTGGCTCCAAGACTTCTAAAGTCTCAGCTCTACCCAATGATCTCCACGATCTCGCAGAAAAATTCTTCGTCAAGTTCACATTCAAACCCGCTGATCGTACAAGTTGTCAATTACAATGAAACAGATTACTACAAATATAAAAGACCGAAGACTATTCTACTCCCAACTGATCATACCTAATACAACTGCCCCAGAGGGCGAGCTTAATTGCTTACAAAACTCCCTCTCTCATTACAGACAAAGGGGAATATGAAAAGCACTTGTGCTTCAGCCATCCTGACAGTAGCGTTAATGTTAATGGTAAATATACAATGGGATTAATCCCGTGTGGTGTCGCTCTTACGTGTTGGCGGTGATAAGAATAACCCCATTGTAGCCCAAACTCTCGAAACTCATAACCCATGGTATGAGTTTCGAGAGTTTCGCTCTCTCAGATTTCTTCCGAAATTTTGCTCCCGGTGAGGGGGGGGGGGTTGATTTCGGAGTTTTGCCCTGGGAGATTATTTTGAGTATCTGGGGAGAGTGTTCTCCGGCGTGGCCCATGAGGGGGCCTTGTCGGTGGATGTTTTTCCATGGAATATGAGCGTTTCTGCTCGGTGGTAGGGTGGGCCAACGCTGAGTTGAACAGTCTTTCGGCTACTCGTAGGAGTGGTCCGGGAGATCGTCTTAATTTTTAGAGAGGGCTTTACTTACATATCAGCCCCCCATTGTAGCCCATGCATATGATACCAAGAGACTAAAATGGGTACCCAGGGAGGGTAATGAATGGCAATGCTGTAGCCAATGAAGTTTTAACTGAGATTCGGCCGTTGCTGTTACCCTCCTGCCATGATCAGAACTTATATAGCTTTATATTACCCTATCCATACAATTTCTTGAAAAGCATTTTTGTTTCACCCATCTAGCAAAAAAAAAAAAAAAAAACTGGACAATGCTTTTTAACCAGCGATCGCAAATTAAAAACTGGTACAGTTTGATTTTGGAATTTCGCTAATAAATGGAAACAAAAATTTGCAAGGAAGAGAGAAATCTTAATATCAGAAATGCAACGATAACCTTATTAACTCGGAATGATAATGCAGCTTAATCCTACATTAGGATTAAGTTACATGATCCTTAATTAATTGCCTAGTCAGTGATACGATTTGTTTCAGTGTGTAAGCAAGTGGTTCATCGCTTGGATTAAAAATTAAGTGTAATTATTAGGAAATTTTTGAAACTTTTAAACTCGGCCAGTAAATTTCCGTACATTTATTTATTCCTTGCGTCCCTTTTCTTTTAGGCAACTTTACCTGTCTACAAGTGATATTCACTCTGAAGCGTCGGCTGGGCTACTACTTGTTCCACACGTACATCCCTACTTGTTTGATAGTGATCATGTCATGGGTATCCTTCTGGATTAAACCGGAAGCCGTTCCTGCCCGAGTAACTCTTGGAGTCACCAGTCTTCTGACCTTATCTACGCAGCACGCTAAGAGTCAAGCATCCCTTCCTCCAGTATCGTACATCAAAGCCATTGATATCTTCATGTCTTCGTGCACGGTCTTCGTCTTTCTATCTCTCATGGAGTACGCCGTAGTCAACGTAGTTCTGGAGGAGCCAGACAATCCGGATAAAAAGAACGACAAGGTATCCGATTTCTCCATCAAGGTGAGCTCGCGTGTGTATGTGTGTGTGCATGGATAAAGGAACCGAACAGCGACTGGATGTTACTCATAAACAACATAAAATCAGAAGTATCTGAGAAAGAGAAAAACATTCGAAAACTTTTGTAGTTTTTTTTTAAAGTTTATTGCTCAGATTTCTACCCCCCCCCCCTCCATACTTCTTGTAACAAAGGGAAACATTCTACAGCTGGATCTATCTTATCGACTATCTGTTCTATTTTATTGTATTTTTAGTCATACAAATCCTCTTATCTTAATTTTTTCTCTACTCCTCACAAAGTGTTTCTCTTGATTTTTTTCTCTTTTCTGTAATTTGCTATTTTGTCGGCAGAATGCTGACTTCCGCAGTACTCTAAAACATTAAAAGCGAGGTCCGCTTATTTGTTAGTTTATAGACTGATTAACATGTTTAATAAAAAAAAATGTATTCCATATAGAAAAGTATGTATTCCATATAGAAAATAAAATATCTGGAAAGTATATTTTTCCCCGATGATTTCGTGACAATCGCAGATTTAAATCAATTCTGTTGGTTGGATGGATTCGGTCATAAATCCAACCTGCTAAGCGCTGATTAAACGATCAGTCAATAAATTGCAAACGATCATAAATTGATAACAATGTGTTAAATGTAACAAAATATTTCTTGAACTTCAATATTAAAATTGCATTAAACTGAAAGCGTTACTACAGGAGCGCCACCTATTAATCAGCATATGTTTTAATTGTAATGATAATAATAATAAGGTATACAAGAAACAAAAGAACATCGAACTCACACGAGGGGGGGCATTTTAATACGTCTCTGGGACTTCATTCGAAATGTCTATTGTTGACAGATATTTCACAAAAAAAATTATTCAAATTTGTTTATGTGTGCATCGGACTTGCATTTATGCTATCAGCAATTTTCTTTAATCTGAAAAATTACACGATTCTTTGTAATCAGATATACCATAATGTCTAATTTTAAAGAATACAAAGAGAAAAATATATTCTCATAATAAGTATTTTTAATATTCTAATTTTTACTTTTCTTCCTTCTTTCTGACTTAAAAATATAAAACAGCTTTACTGTAATGCGCATTCTTACTTCCTTAAACAGTTCTATTAATATCCTTCAACATCCGGATGTGTTTTTTCCCCTTTTGAGTCTTAAAACCATCAGTTTTCCTGGATTTATGTGGAGTAGTATTTCTAAGAAAAAAGGCATTTCTTAGGGGAAAAAAAAAGTAATTCTAAAGAAAGACAAGGAACTTTAGCAGAGGGATTTAAAAAAAATAAAAAAAAGTTGTTTAGGAAGCACACAGTAATATCTGTGCAGATTTATTAATTCTGAAAAAGTAATAGGAGTCTCTACAAAATAAATTTAATAAACGAACATGATTTTGTCACGATAATAACAAATTATTAAAGATTATGATAGTAAAATTAGTAAAAGATTATATTAGTTATAAATTAGCACCTCGATAGAGCAGTTGAAAGAACGGGGGATAATGCGCACTTAGACTGAAAAATACCTGCGTTCGATTATGGTCATAACGAGAAGAATCTTTTACACAGACCTTCATTTGGAAACGAGTTAGCTGGTTTCACAGACAAAAATACGATTGGTGGGCAGTAGAGTATGAATGGTGGATTATGTAGTGTGTAAAAGGAGCGTTGTGCGATTAGTGTGCTATCTTGCATTGGAAATGTCACATAATAATAAACTGGGTAAACATATACTGACATTTCACGACGTCAATCGTTTTCCAATTCTCTATTTAAAAACTGCTGCTTGCAATCAGTCAAATCTGATAATCACTTTGCTAGACATATTCATTTTTATTTAAAGTCTATAAAATTAGATGAAAAAAAAAGTATAATATAAAATGTTTTATGATTTTTTTAAATAATTTGAAAAATATTTTTATTATGCTTAAAATCTCAATACACCATTTTATTATTATAAGAAAATGGAAATAAAAGAATTAACTAAATGTCATTTGAATTACGGTACAGGTTGAAAGGAGGAATCGATCGACCGTGAGATGCGTAGATTGATTCATTCAATCCAATACCCTTGGAGGGTAATGGATGGCAATGCTGTAGCTAATGAAGTTCTAACTGAGGCTCAGCTATTGCTGTTACCCTCCTGCCATGATCAGAGCTTTAATAACACCTTATCCCTACAGATAAGATGTTATTGATCCTTATCAAATATTAGGGATAAGGTGTTCTCTACAGATAATGGGGAAGATGAAAAGCATTCTTCCTTCGCCCCTTTAAGCCAGTCCTTATAATTTGAGTTACGTTACACGATTGAAAAGGTGGGGAGGTTCCTACCCAGGGTAACAGATGGCAATGTTGTAGTCAATGAAATTTTAACTGAGGTTCGGCTATTAGCCATGACTAGAGCCTTTAGCTCAATAACACCCTATCCACACAGATTTTCTTCAATCAGATGAAGGGATAAACTCAGTCCATTCCCCTACCTCCCCCCCCCCACACACACACACAACAAAAGTGAGTTATGCTTTAATTAACCTAAACAGATTATTTAATCATCAATGTCAGGGCTGTCCAAAGCACTGCCATAGAAAATCGCGATTTTGTGCGGCGGTATGTGGG
The DNA here is from genome assembly GCF_054136105.1 of Typopeltis vanoorti. NCBI lineage: Eukaryota > Metazoa > Arthropoda > Arachnida > Uropygi > Thelyphonidae > Typopeltis > Typopeltis vanoorti. The sequence continues at coordinate 44,712,993 of NC_143549.1, read as the reverse complement.
TTTTGATTTTCACGAGCGAAAAAATAAAATAAGAATTTGAATCGAATGCGTATTAGATATTTTAATTCTATCACTAATCGATAATCTCGATGTGAGTAATTTTATTCGGTGCTTTTACGTCACTATACACCCACGTGTTTTTCAAATATTAGATGTGTCATAGAAGCGTTCTTACTCTGTTTTGTTCCCACGTGCATGCTCCTGGCGCTCACGTGGAACGTAAGCGCGCGATTAGTGCGCAATTAGTGTTGTTTGTTTGTTCAGCTATCGAGGTTGTGTCGCTGCTACTCATCAAATTACTAGATACACATTGTGATGCCACCCTCGGATTTTTTTTTTTTCTAATGTGGTCCTCGGATTACCTAAGGTTGGATATGACAAATAATAATAATTGGGCTTAAAATAGTGCAAAATTGCCTTACTTTTAAATAGTAATTTTTAACTGAACTGAAAAAAAAAAAAAAAAGAATGGAACACATTGTATTTGATTTGATTAACATCAATTAATGACTTTTTTTTTGTTGCTGAGTCTTAATGGATACGTTTGAAATTGATGGTAGGTACTTTGGGCGCTTCAAGCCCAAGCAGGTAGCACTAATTTCATTTGTCAGTCGGTCTCTTTTAATGTTGTTTAATGTCGAGAATGAGGTCTCGCAAGAAGGAAAAATTGTGAGTAAAGCCATTGATAAATTTTTAAGGGTGCTAAAAGTTTCCGGAATTCGATTCCAAACATTCAAAATTTCTTGTTCGTAGTGGCACTCTTCATTCTGCAGGCTTGGACTCCGCTAACTGCAGCTCTAATTATTCAATTTGTAGCCATTGGAAATCATTTAATTCCACAGTAGTGTGTATACACCACTGTGGAATAAATATTCAGATACTTAATTTTTTAATTGTCTGTTCTAAACTCCTAAACTGATTAAATCTTTCGCCAAAGTGATCATTTATGAAGTTTAAAATGTGCTGGTACTTTATATACAAGGGCTCCACTTCATGTTGGAAAATAAAAAAAATTCCTCGAAATGTTTTTTTTCTTAGTCGAGGAAAATTCTTATAAATTTTAGTCCCAACATCTCGTTTGACCATCTGAAGTTTAGTTTCAAAGACTTTTATGTATTCAAACAAAACGTCAATACTTTTGCCAAAACCTTGTAATTTTAAGTTCAGTTCATTCATATTGACCGAGAGATCTGTAAAAAAAGCATTAGTGTGCTCATCCATGTACAATCACTGAGTTGAGGAACCTGTTCCAAATTTTTATTCTCAACATATAACTTAATTTCTTCATACTTACTTACTGTCCTCTTCCGTCGGGGACGGGTTGAGTCTCTTCCGTGTTTCCACAGGAGTCTCGGTTTCTTGCTTGGCTGGTGAGTTATTCATACGTGAATATGTGAAGAAATGCGTAGCAATGAACTTCTTCACAGCAATCGACAAATCTTCCGAACACTTTTCCTCGGCTCAGCCACCTCATATTGTTGTGCATCAGCAATCCACTGAAACTTGATTCACCTTCCAGCAATAATGCAGAAAATTGTCAATTGTGAAAGGATCGAGCAGCTATTAAATTCACTATTTTTGTTGCAACTTTCATTACGTCATGTAGTTTTGAATGCTACCTTGACACACCACACCACATCTCCTGTTGGATGATGCGATGAAACGGCCTTTCTGGATGTCCAATAGCTTTTATAAACAGTTTCATAAATCCGACCTTTTTCCCCTCCATACTGGATGCCCCCATTTGTCGTCAGAGATACAACTTTAAATACATCGATACTGAGGTCACGGAGCATTTTTAGAACAATGTTGCACATTTCGTTCCCTGATGTACTTATTGGCGCTGTTTCCAGCTTTCCCAGCTCTTCTCTCATTGTCTGCCATCGGAAAATCTAGTAATGACGACCATCCGAGCCGGATGAGATGACATCAGTAGTTTCGTCAAGACAAATCGAAAAATATTGACAATTATTTAAGTCTTCTTTTAATCGTTGTCATCACTCTGTCTTTAATGGCATTTCTGGTGACGTCAATCAGAAATACGCTTAGTAATAGCATCTTCATTTTGCATATCTTGAAACACAAACAAAAGTGCACCTTTCAGAGGAGGTTAATAAATACTCCTTTTTGTAGAAAAAGGAGCATTTATTAACCTCCTCTGAAAGGTGCACTTTTGTTTGTGTTTCCTTTCTTCCTCACCAAAACAAATCACCACTGATGATTTGTTTCGAAATGTCCTTTTACATTCCACGTTCTGCTTACTACTGTTACGTGGCACAATGATTTGCCATTTCTATCAAAATAGCGCCGTACTTCTCACTCCATGCATCTTGAAAGCGTCGACCACTTCGTTTATCACTCAATCGAGATTTTATTTGAGGTTCCTCCATAACTGGGCCAGAATATTAAAGAAATAAAAACTTTGTATTACAGATTACGAATTGCACAAGAAATGATAAATTGATGAACTGGCACAAAATAATTCCACGCACTTCTTGTTCACATGAATGCAAAAGCTAAACTGAACTCACACAGCGAGAATAATTGTCGAGTGTTGGTGAAATCTGGGGTCAAAATGTAACATGTCACCGTTGACGCGTGTTTATAATTATAATATATAAATTAAATTAATATAATACATGAAGTAAAATAATAAATATTTGTATTGCTCATTTAGATTTGAATGTATATATAAATAATAACATACACCATTTTATTATTGCATTAAAAAGAGTATTTAATTAGTGGAATTTCGCTTGTATGCTCTTGGAGGAGGACAAGCCAAAAGTCCACACGCCATACAAAAAGTAATTACTGATGCGTTATTATATAAAAATAAAGAAATTGCTGAAACAGATGTATATGTTACAAGTTTTATGACATTAAAAGAATGTGTTGTTTTAGCTTTCTATTGGTGCTTCTCGTATGTGGAATGAAGTTCAGTATCCTAAAATAATGGAGCTTCTTAAAGTGTTGGGACCAGTTACGTCTAGCAGCTGAGGCCTTAGGGCGGCGAGATCTCAATTTATTACCAAGTGAAGGCATATTTGAATTTCTGTTAAATGAACTAAAAATTGAAATTAGTTTCAAATTATTAAATGCTTTAGAAGTACGAATTCAATAAAGAAGATAAGTTGGATTGGTAACCCCTTTTGCTATATTTGCAAAATCCACAAAACATTTCCACAAAGAAATCTAGTGTATTTCCACTAGCTTCAAAACTCGATACTATGAAATTATCTGGAAAACTATTGCATTCCGATGATGAATATATCGGAGACGGAGAAATTATTAATCCGGGAAATGCTCTAAAAGACGCCATGGAAAAATCAGTTCATAGGTTTCTTGAGGAACCTGAAGAAATAATTATATCAAATAATAATATCAAATCCGAAAACACTGAAGGTTGAATTTTCAATATTTGAGGCAACCAATAAAAGAACAAAGAATTTTGATTTATTATTTGATGCCCTGAAAACGTAAAACCAATTCATTAGCCAGTGAAAGAGTATTTTCTCTTTCAAGCAATTTTGTATCTAGAATAAGAACAAGATTAAGTAATCATTCAGTGGACATTTTATGTTTTTTGAAATCATATTTCCTGAAGAAAAATACTAAATGAAATAAAAAAAAATTCTTTATTTATTTAGTTTTGTATGGAGTATATTTTATTTTCTTCTTTTTCTTCTTCATGCAGCTTCCTCAGTGAGAGGGTGTCCTTCCAGTTCTCTCTGTCTGCGACTTTCCTTTTTGTTTCTGCATAACCATGTGATCCTGTCCATGATCTTATATCTTCAAGCGATGTCTTTCATTTTTTGCCTTTGATCCTTTTCCCATAATTTTTCCTTCTAAAACTGTTAATATCCTCTGTCCTGCTGAACCTCTCAGTACATGTCCTGCTGAACCTCTCAGTACATGTCCTGCCAATCTCATCTTTCTCTGGATCATTTCCTGTAATTAAGATCTCTGTTCTCATTCTCTGTAGGACATCTGTATTAGTCACATGTCCTACATCCTACGTCTCTGTCCATGAGATTTTCAGAGCTCTCCTATAGCACCACATTTCAAAGGCCATTATCTGTTGCCTTACTCTCTTCTTGAATATCCAGGTCTCACTTCCATATGTGAAAATTGGCCGCACTAATGTTCTTATCATTCTTTTCTTTGTCTCGATACTCACAGAACTTCTGAGCAGATCTTTACTTTTCCAGAATGCATCTTTAGCTGTAGCTGTTCTTATTTTTATTTCTTTATCTTGCTTCCATCTGCAGTAAAGTAGATGCCTAAATATTTGTATTCTGCTGTATGTTCAATTTTCATATTGTTCATGAATATTTCTGGCTCGGATCTGCTTTCTTTTGAGATTTTCATAATTTTTTTATTTTTTTTTTTTTTTGCATTAATATCTAATCCAAATTCTTTACTTTCTTCAGTTAGTAGTTGCAGTAATTTGATTAATTTGTTTCTTTTTTCTGCTATTAGAATGGTATCATCAGCATATCTAAGATTGTTGTATTTTATACCATTGATACTAATTCCTGTTTTTTGTTTTTCAATCTTTTTCATCACTGTCTCACTATAGATATTAAATAGATTTGGCGAAAGGATACAACCTTGTCTAACTCCTCTTTTTATTTTCACTTCAGAAGTCTCAGAGCTAAACAACTGCATTTTCTGTTTGGTGTAAATCATTTTTATAATCTTAAGTACATGATCTTCTATGTCTAATTTATCTAATATATTGAACATTTTATTATGTTTTACCCGTCAAAAGCCTTCTGAAAATCAATGAAGCATATGTAAATGTTCCTATTTCTTTCAAGTGATCATTCTATTAGTATTTTTATTTCCAGGATAGCATTAGTGGTTCCTATTCCCATTCCAATTTGTTCATTAACGAAGGTTAAAATAATTTTATACGCATGGTATATTAGAGTCACAGTTCTGTAATCCTCACAATTTTGTGCATTATGTTTCTTTGGAATTGGATTTAAATTGTATAGTTTTGTTTTATAGATGTTTTATAGATGTAATTATATTGTTTTATAGATGTCCTGAATGGATTGCTAAATAGTTGTTATTATTGCCAGGCAAAGCTTTCAGCAGCTCAGCCGGAATATTATCACGCCCAGGGGATTTATCATTAGGAAGATTCTTAATTATATGTTCTACCTCCTTTCTTGTGGGTAGAGTGGATCTGTTGTTACGTTTAACTTAAGGTATCGTGCATCATCCAACATGTTACCATTATCTTCATCATAGAGATCAGATAAGTACTCCACCCATCTTCCATTTAACTTTTCCTTATCAATGAGTATGTATGTTTCCATCTTTGTCTTTGATGTTATTAGACTGTGTGCATTTTATGTTTCCATTAAGTTCTTTCACTTTCAGGAAGGCTTCTCTGGTTTTGTTCCTATTTTGTAATTTTTCTATCTCAGTGCACTGTCTATTTCTCCAGTTTTCTTTCAATCTTTTACATAACTGTTTTCTTTTATCCAAAGTTTTATATCTTAACCTTTCTTCTTCATTTGCTCCTCTTTTCCATGTTCTTTTTTCATCAATAAGGTTGATTACCTCTTCAGTTATCCATGTTTTTTTTCTTTCTTTCTTCTTGTATATTGATGTGGTTTTTAGCAGATGTTATGATAGCTGCTTGTAGCCTATCCCATTTAGACGGTTCATTTTTCATTTTCGTTTTTCAACTGTGCAGACAGCAGTTCTGAAATATTTTCATTAAATTTTGATTTTATTATCGGGTTTATTATCGGATATTTTATTTAAAAAATTTTTAAATAAGTATACTTTTTTTTACTGTTTTAATTGTTATTATTATTTATTTTTTTATTATTTTTTATTTTTTTGGAAATACTGGAATTCGAAAACTGGTTTTTTTCCAAAGTTGGTTTCTGTATAAACCTTAGTCTCAACTAATACTGGATAAAAATAGTAGTTAGCATTATAATGAATTTGGCTTGGTTGGAATTATTACAGCAAAAATAGCTGGAATGATGAAGTCAGTGTATTATGTTATTTGAGTGTTCCTCGTTTCGGGAAACTCACTTTCAGTTGAAAAGTTTATAAAATTTATTCCCTTCTGAGGCGGAATCATCATTATCCAGTGAGCTGTGGAGACTGTAATATGAGTACGAAATGGAACTGTGAGTAATCAGTAGTAAAATGCAGGGGAGGAAGGAAATAATAATAGGGAGCCGATTAAGTAAAAAAAAAAAAAAAAAAAGTTGTGGTGTGTTTCCTAAAATGTCGGAACAGCCTCTTTGTGATCCAGATGATATTTGGAGCAGAAACAAACAAACAAACAAAATATTATATATATATATATATATATATATATATATATATATATATATATATAATTTATTTTTTAATTTTTAAAAAAATTAAAAAATAAATTTTAAAAAGTTGCTTATATTTTTTTTTTCAAATCATTGACAAAAGAAAGTATAAGAAAAAGAACAACATCTTGGTATGCTTCGACTAGTAGACCAATTTGTCTGATGATAAAACGCAGTTAAGCAGAAAGGCACTAGAGAAAAAACTAGACATTCTTTCTGAAGATTGATATTCAAATACAAATAAATGCCCTAGAGATGGTCATAACACATCTTTGACATTCTGAAGTAACTTACAGCTTTTAATTTTCACGTTTATCTCTAAACATTTATATTTTAAAAACATAAAATATTATAGCTTGTATAGCACGTGCACTATTTTACAATTTCTGTTTTTTTTTCTTCTCTTTTTTTTCGTTCTTTTGAAAAAAAAAAAAAAAAAAGATTCTGTAATTTTTCTCGTTTGAATTTTCCTGGTCACTTTTCTAATTAGCACACCAGTTGTAAGTTCTTTCTCTCTACCTGTAACATTAGATTAGCTTCATATGCAAAATTGATCATCTATTTCATTCTTTATGACGTCAAGAATGCTGCTAATATCGAAAAGCATACAGTGACATCTCTTCCACCTGCCAGAAGTGAGCAGCATTGTATTACATTCATTAATGTGTTAATGCTCTAAAAATGAAAATAAATAAATAAATAAACAAAAAAGCTACTTTTACAGAAATATTTTTAACATAAGGAATAAGTATAATGCTTGGAATGGCGTAGAATTAAGATGTACGCGATTCCAAGAAAATTTTCCATCATGTAATTTAGAAAACATCTTGGGGGGGGGGGGGGGTTCGCTCACATGAACAACCCTTAATATAAATTAGAACTGCGTATGCACGAACCATTCCTTATCAGATTTTGTAATATTTTGACCATTTATTCCAACAATCCCAAAAGAGCAATACGAAACATTTGTTACAGTTTTACGTTGAAATGCAACCTTCCTATAGTTTATATTATAAACTCTGGAAGATATATTATAAAAAAGATATCGTTGTATAGCTATCTTCTTTGTATTTTATATTGTTAACTAGTAGTAATCCTGAAGAAGCTACCCGAGAGATGTTCAAACTATTTTCTTAGTTTATTATTATTAGACATAGACAATATTATTATTTTCTATATCTATTCCCTTCATTCTTGTGGGGCAGCAATACGTTACTATACCAGGGAGATGGTATAGTAGCGTATAGGTTGCCTTCCTTGCAGCAAGTATATTTTAGGACTATAGCCGTGTGTATTCAAAGGACCGGTTTGCCTGTTTTTGAGGAATGAAAAACCATCCACCTCCTTATGAGACCGGTTAACTCACCTTTAGTCGAAAGAGACCAGATAAAGATTTCTCACGCATGGACGGGAATCGAACCCAGGTCTTTATCTGAGTTATTATTATCATCATCAAAATAAATCCCAGTAATTCACAAACAATATTTATCCAAATAAAATTTTAATTTTATTTTGAAAAATTAGCAACACGTATAATAATTGAATCAAGTGATATTCTTGGTATTCTTCATTTATATAAATATATATATAATTTTCCCACACATGACAGGTACAAGAATATGTAGCATATCAGTGCCGTGTGTGAGGCTCAGATGAGGGTTGAGAAAGAGGAAACCTATTGACATTCTTCTCAAAGAGCTGTAGGTTGAAATTGTTGGGGAACATATTCATGAGGAAGGCTGTTCCAGAGGGCAGAAGTAGATGGAATAAATGAGGAAGAGAAGAAGGTTCAATGAGTTTGCAGTTGTGCCGTAAAAGGGATGTTGGACAGCAGTTGCTCTTGTTTTAATAGGCTTAACAGCAAGTGGAGGAATGATGGTTTGCAATTTCACTAGAGCAGTGACCATAAAAAGAGTTGGACAAATAAAAAAAAAAAAAAAAAACGTCTTCAGTGAAAAAGAATGTCACTTTTTTTTAAATTTTAGTAATCATAGGATGCTATTAAAGTGATGATTATGCTAAGGAAGACAAAGAGTAAGAGTTAGTCTGAGAAGAGAGATCTGTTAAAGTTAAGCATTATCAAAGATTAGGAGAGAAAACCCTGTTTTTTTTGGGGGGGGGGGGTGAGCAAAAATTGTATTTCAGATGCACCGAAGACAACTATGTTGTTATCATCCGCTAAAGGATGGTTTGGCACTTATCGAAGATAGCCTTGAAGATTGAGATATTTGAGTACCGCGAGACTTGTTTTATGAGTAAGATGAGTGGAGAGTGTTACCATCAGCAAAACTGTGAATACGGTTTGAGGTCAGGGAAAGCAGATCATATATATATATATATATATATATTATCATCAATTAATCAATGATAGTAATTAGTAATTACTGTCCTCTACAGATAACGGGGAAGATGAAAAGCATTCTTGCTTCGTCCCTTTAAGCCAGGGGAAGATGAAAAGCATTCTTGCTTCGTCCCTTTAAGCCAGTCCATATAAACTCTATTGATGTGTTCTAGAAAAGTTCCTTTTGTCCGTCTTTTTATCATAAATAATGTTCAAATGATTGAAAGTTTCGACTTGGTGAATTCAGTCATGAAAAAAAAATCGTTATTTCTGTAATTCTATATTAGTTTTGTATGATCTTTTATAAATTTTTTTTCGGGAGAGTTTATTAGGTATAAGTTAAATGACAAGAATCAAGCTAACCCGGAATGGAAGCAGTCGTTAAAATTTATTTCGTAGTGGGCACGTAATGACACTTAGTGAGATTTTTGACCAGACGACGTAAATTGATGCCTTGATTTTCAATGAATTGCGTAGTTTGCGTTCAACTTCTGAAGCTTCGTTGAAGCTTGCCAAAAAGATAGGATAGCAAGGCTAATGAGGATTACAACATACAAATGTGCGTATTTTTCAGAACTGTGTTTAACACTTTCATGACACTGTTTCAATGCATCTTTTCCATTTGAATGTAAATCTATTCTTCTGTAGACAATCTGTAATAATAAAAGAATGTTCCTGAAAAAAAAAATTAATTAAAATGATAAACTTAAAAATACTTGGATATTTGGCGATAGACTATAAAGAAAAGGAGAGTGCTTGTTTATCTATATACGTGTATGCCTTAAACACTTCACTACCTTTACGAAATGCAAATACAAAAATGAAGGAAATACGAATACAGCAGAAACTGCCTTGTGTTCTTTAAAACCAAAGAAAACAAAATCACGTGTATAAAAATTGAATGCTGTGTCCTTTATTTTTAGTTCTGTCTGTAGATTCCCCTTTTATAATGTTGTTTACCTTATTCTACAATCCAGTTTGAATAACATTACATTTTTTTTTTTAACTCTAGGAAAGCGTCAGGATATTCAACCTTCATGCGAAACTCCCGGGATTATCACCAGCACAAAAGAGACGAAGAAGGGCAACCATGATTGATCGAGTGTCCCGCATCCTTTTTCCTATTAGTTTTGTGATTTTAAACATCTCCTACTGGGTGTATTATGTTCTTTATGTGTGACAGCGCATGAGACTTCTACAGGTAAACAACAAATACGAATCAAATACCCTGAAAACATAACAAGAAAGAACGGAAAGCTAGCGAAGATGAAAGACCAGCTGGTTCAATTGTATATGCCTACATTTCATGGATAAAGTTATTTTTTTAATTTATTAATTTTAATAGGATTACAATAGTCGAAGTTACATATCTGATTGTCGCATATCCTGACAAATTTATTATTTTTTTAAATTTTTATTAATGACAAACTAGAAATAGTTTATTGTTTTTACTTAGCAGACGAACTTTATTTCATATATTGTTGGATGTTAAAATATTTTTCAACATCGTGTTAGTCATATTTTATATTTTATAATTAAGCAAATTGAAATAATTGTTGAACACCAGCGATAAGCACTGTACTCAATATTTACAGATATGAAAGTTCAGGAAGTAGTAAATATATATAAAACTAAAAGAATAAGAAATGGCTCAAGCAATAATCTTGAACCATTTCTTAAATTGTTTATGTACTTCCTAAATTTTAAAAAAAAAAAAAATGCATGTTCTTAAAATTAGAACTTTTTTTTTTGAAAACTACAATTATTCAGTCATGTTGAATCGTAGGAATTAAATAAAAGTAATTATGAATATAATTACTTTTATAAAAACTAGTATGATTATACGAAATCGATCGATTAAAAATATATAGTTGCAGTATTAATATATTAATGAGAATACAAGTTCTTCGATTTTTCTTCTAATAAATATTGATTTAAACTTTTAGATAAATATAATTAACAATATTTAGGATTTAATTACTTAATAGAGGGATATTTTTTCCCATTAATTTCCTACACCTTTTTTTTTCTTTCAGAATCTAAATATTTGTATAAATTTACTTCGAGTTCATTGTTATGTTATAGCCTATTACAATGGTGAAGCAACAAAGTTATTTTTATATGAACACAAATATTTGTTATCTAAAATAACAATTGGTTCTATTGTAAAATTAATTATTATTATCCGTTAAGTAAAGCTGCTCTAAGAACAAAGAGTCGAAGGAATTTTATTCCTTTATTCAAAATAATAGTATTATTTTGTCAGTACTTTTTATCAATTGTGTTATTTCAGAAAAGAAATAACAAAGCTGATAACTGGATGCAGTTTTACTAGTCTGGCGGCCTGGTTGGCCAGGGGACATCATATTCGTTCTTCCATCAAGAGGCTATCGGTTCGAAGTCCACTAGAAAAAAATGGATGTTTTTGAATGCCTTTAGGTGGCGGATAATTCTTATTTCCCCGGTATGATGGTTTCATACCGGGGAAATCACCCTGTTAACTAGAAGCCTCAAGTTTCCAGAATAAATTCATGTTTGTTCTTTGGAGCAGACTTACCGGATTATATAACTGATAGCCCACTAGCAGTACTAATGTACCGTAGGTTTTACAGCCTTTCATTGCTGGGATGCACCTAAGGCTAAGAGTGGTGCTATCCAAGAGCTTTGGAACCACACAATGGTCAGCCATAAAAACTCAGAAGCTTAATGAATAGTCATACCGACTCACTTCCTTCTTTCCGTTACCAAAATATGTAGTACATTCTCTCTCTCTCTCTCTCTCTCTCTCTCTCTCTCCACACACACGCACGCACACACACACGCACCTACAAAATTATCACCTAAGGTTACCACGGATAAACCAGATAGCACTTGTGGAATTTAATACTAACAAACCACGCTCTACTTATTTTATTTACTTTGTACTGCTTCCTATTAAACAAAATATTCCAATTACGCAAAAAATCGAAACAAGAAACATCGAATGTTTTGACGTTCACATTAAAGAATACTGAATTAAAAAAAAAAAAAAATGGGGGGGCTAAATGGGAGAAACAAGAATGCTTTTCACATTCCCCGTTATCTGTAGAGGACAGTGTAAGGATAGGGTGTTATTGAGCTTTGAGCTCTGATCATGGCAGGAGGGTAACAGCAACAGCCGAGTTTCAGTTAAACCTTCGTTGGCTACAGCATTGCCATCCATTACCCTCCCTGGGTACCCATTTTAGTCGCCTCGTACAACATGCATAGGTTACGTTGGGGCTGATACATAAGTAAAGCCCTGTATAAAAATTAGAACGATCCCTAGACCACTCAATAGTGGCCGAAAGATAGTCCAACTCAGCGTTGGTTGCACTCAGTGACGATCCCCCCCCCCCCCCCAAACCACCACCACCGAGCAGAACCGTCCAGGGAGAAGCATCCACCGACAAAACCCCTCACTGGCCACGCCGGAGAATACCCTTCCAGAGACTCAAAATGCTCTCTCAGGGAAAACCTCCCCAAAATCTAAGCCCTCCCCCCTCACCGGGAGCAAAATTCCGGAAAAAACCTGAGAGAGCGAAACTCTCGAAACTCTGCGTCCATTTATTTGCCTCTTAAGACACGCGTGGATTTGCGGTGGAGCTATTCTTATCCCGGCCACCACACGGAGAAATACTGAATTAAAGTTAAAGGGAGAAGGGACTTCATTATTTTTATACAAAAAAGTAAAATAGTGTAGCATTGTATTTTATTCTGAAATTAAATAGAATACAACGTTTAAAAATTAGTTTACAAGGAATTTTATTAAGTTAATAATTAATGGAATTTGTTGCGCTATAATTTTATTTGTTATATATACTCATAAATAAATAACATTTCAAGAACAATGAGGAAACGAAAGTTTAGAAAAAAAAATTATTCAGCAGTAATTTAATGTAAAAGAACAGGACTGATTGGATATTTTTTTATTAAATAAAAGAAGGAGGGGAAAGTTGTTTAAATGTAAAAAAGTATATACTTTACGATTAAAAAAAAAATCCAGGAATGAAAAGAGAAAAAGACATATCGAAGAGAGAGATTTTTCATATATGGTAGACCATCACATGGCTATATAACCTCTCCGTGTAGAGTAGTTAAAGTTCGAGGCGTATATAATTGCTAACAAACCATAAAATACAGCAGTTCTAATTTACGTCACCACAAGTGTAAGTGAAATAATCTATGATAGTATGAAGGTGACCTCAAATACTTTCGAACGTCTTCATAGTATTATACTGAAATGCTACAACATTCACTACAAAAGGCTTAGTATGTACGGGATGCACTCTCGTAAATTTTGTTTCCGCCATTGGTTTCTATACTAATTAAAACAAGTTTTTTTTTTTTTTTCATGGAAATGTTTTCAATCCTACGAGCTTTGGACAATTTATTTAAATGCATAAATTGACTTTAAAAATATTTTAATTACGATGTGTTTGCAAGTTACATTTTGGAATTGTGATATTAGTTTGTAAAATGAAACATGTTACTTAACCATAATATCATATTTTATAGTTTTACATCTTTCTCTTGGTAGCCGTAAAGTAAAATTGATTACTATTCAATATATTACAGTATTTGTACGTTACTTAAATTTTGACTAATTCGTCATACAAGAAAATGAATATAAAATGTTAAAATTTCACATTTCAGATAAATGGCCGTCATAAATTTTTAACACGGAATTTGACAAGCATGTCTAAAATGATTTCCAGAAGTGGTAGTTTTGTGGATAAATCAGTATATTTTTAAAACTACTGGATTACCAGTGAGAAAAATAAAAATAAAATAAATCTCTTAGTTAAACTACTTTAGAATTTACGTAAAATAGGTAATGCACCTTTTCATTTTATTCATAAAAATATTATAAATATTGTAAATATTTTTACATTGGAATATTCCCCGTGTGGGTGCCGAGATAAGAATAGCTCCACTGCAGCCCATGCATGTCGTACGAGGCGACTAAAATGGGTACCCAGGGAGGGTAATGGATGTCAATAATGTAGCCAATAAAGTTCTAACTGAGGCTCAGCTATTGTTGTTACCCTCCTGCCATGATCAGAGCTCATAGCTCAATAATACCCTATCCTCAGAATATGAAAAGCATTCTTGCTTCGCCCATCTAAAAAATAAAAAAAAAAACATTGGAATGTTCATTCCGATGAATCTGAATTTAAGTCATTTCTATTTCAAACTTTTCATGAAATTTCCTGTAAAAAAAAGCGAGCGAAAGTTGTTACCTTATGGATTTCTTCAAGTCTGCGAATATTTTTGATTTCATATTAATCACCCAGTTCTGGATGACTAATATTAAGAAGTAATGATAGGTAATGTCATTTCTAAATAATTTTAACCATGCTTAATCGCTAGGATTGTTATTATTCGTATTGGGATTTCCGAGAAATCTTAATACAAATAACCAACCCTGACGTTAATTTTTTTTTAAATTAAACTAGATATCACTAATATATTTTGATTACGCCAAAATATGTTTAGTCAGTATACCCCCCCCCCTTCCCGGCTTAAGTTAGTTTGTGTCGATTTTGGGTTTGCTTTTCCTTCACAGCACTAGTTTTTACTCACAAACATAAGACTGACCTCAAGCACAAATTGAATGAATTTGCGTGATGCAATTGACAGCCTAGGCAGGCTTATGTCTCATGATGAAAACATAGTGATTATGATAATAATATAACAGTACCATTTATATATATAACATCCTATTTATATAACTGTAACGCTTTGAATATATTTATAATTTATCCACTATTTGATTTTCTTCATAAATGGCGAGTACATTATTATTACATAGCACCTCCATAGAATCCCGCAACTCATTTAGGGAGGCCCTGGCACACTAACACTAATTCAATCAGACGGAAAGTGATGAAGGCGCTAAAAAACAGAGTTACATCAATATTTTGATCTAATTATTTCTATACATTCCTTTTATCTAAGTATTCTTATCTTTGATCTAATTATTCCTATATATATTCATAAAATTAGAACTTGCATTTGTTGTGAACATTATTTTATTAAATTATTGAAATAAATCATTTGTACATTAGTTAAATTAGTTAAACTTGTACATTAGGTAACATTAGTTAAATCACCTTAGGTTTCGTGAGCAAGCGTAACATAAAGAATGTTGCTCACGAAACCTAAGGTGATTAGTACCGTGGTTTGTTGAGGATTTTTTCTAGATTTTTTCAAGACTCATAAAAATAAATAAATTTTATTTATTTTTAAACTATTCCTGGATCCACGCTATAGAGATCAAACAAGGGACCTTTTCAAGCTATATAAACCGTTTAATAAAAGTGAGTGTTCTCGCACAGAACGATGAAATTCCCATCTAAACACAACAGTGGCGCACTCAGGATTTAATCTTGGAGGGGGGGCCGAGCACTCAGGATTTAACCTTTGGGGGGGGGGGGCGAGTTGAGTAGACGTTTTGCGAATACACACTACACATCGCATATGACCTATAACTGAGCATCTGCAGTGATCGCTAATTCATAAGTAGCACACAACATAAATAAAAAAAATGAATTTGAATTAGGAAAAGATTTTTGGAAATTTTTCTAGTGTTTTTTCCTTTTCTTTGGGGAGTGCCCGGGCCCCCCCTCTGGGTGCGCCACTGCAACACAATCATAAATAATCATGCCTACAGTGAGATGCGAACTTACAATTCATTCGTTAGTTATAAGTATGTTAACCATTCAGCCAACCAGACCGATCAGCTACGGCACATAGTTATCCTATAAAAACGTTAAAAGTATGAATAGATAAAATATTATTATTATTATTACACAAACACCTCCTAAAGTCAAGACTCATAAACAGATAAATAATTATCATTCTTCCATTAAAATTAAAGTCTTTAAAATAAATACTTATTGACTAGACTTTAGTTATCATAAAATTATTACAAATTAAAATTAGAAGCTTATTTCAAAGATGATTAATTAATAATCAAAAATCAAATTAAAATATGTATATGCATTATTCTCTCTTACACCATTTCAAAATAAAAGTATTCCTTATTAATGTACGTTTCTGAATGTTTGTTTTTTCACTTTAGCCTGTAGCGCCCCACGATGTACACTAATATGATAAAACTTAAGGGCAATCAGAACAAATCTCTGTCATTCGAAACACCGTTGTTCAACAAGGACTCGAAACTTCATGAGAATACGACGACCGAAATTATGTTCATACATGATACAGCTCTCAAATTCTTGATAAAGGCGACTTCTACTTATCCTAACCAAGTAGACTGTCGAGTAATGGATTACAATGAACATAACTTATAGAACTACAAGCCCTACAAAGACACAGTGGAATCGCCTCATTTCCAATCACATCAACAGAGGAACAAAGTGTTCAACAAACATTCCTACACAAGGCATTCTCGTCAACAATATAGGGATTACTGCCATCTCTCGTTAGCGTTATTAGCTGGTCATCCTCAAAATTATAAATTAAATTTTGAATGTATTGAATCAATTATTTTGCTGAAACTAAAAATAAATTTTAAAAACTTGTACTTTTTTTTTTCTTCAAAAATCATCATTGTGACGAAATCGACACGAGCAACTGAGATTCCTCTATTCATTACCCATCTCCACTATCTTTCATTATTTCATATACTTTTATTTTATTTTGTTTTATTTTTAAGTATATATTTATAAATATATATACTTAACAGTACCGACAGGACAAAATTCCTATCCTCCATCTAGAATAGTATGTAATTCTTTCTTAAATTACATAAATTCACTCCTTTTATATCTCGCCTGAAAGTAATTCCACAATTTTCAATCCCATTGGATAAAATCAACTTCTTATCTTCATTACTAATAAAATCTCTTTTAATTAGTAATGCCTGGTTCAGGAAAACGGTTATCTCCATGGAGTCAGAAGACTCATCGCTGTAGGAAACATGCAAGAAACTTCATCAGATCACAACCGATTCTCATAACTGTCATGACACACATCTTCATTAATCTTCTCTGAATATCTCCATCTCCTTGTCATACATTGCACACGTGGTCGAGTAAAGTCGTGAGCTATAAAAAATAAAACTTCGCTTCTAGAAGAAGGGATGTTATGATGCCATTATACAGATCTCTGGCTAGATTAATATCCTTTCTTCTACAAGTGAAGTTTTATTTAAATAAAATCTAGATTGTTAATCTAGATTTTATTTATTACCCCCCTCAATCATAGAACATCCTGGAACTTAAATAATCGGAACAGTTGACTACTCTACCCCACTTCACATGAGCAACAGAGAGAAAAGATTACCCACCCACCCCTCCTCCATCAATCCGTTCAGGTGGATGAAATAGCCAAACCACCGGTGCTTTACTCATGGATCAAAACTTTAATGGCATTCTACCTTTTATCATATTATTATCTCCCTCTGCCGTTAATCCCTTTACAGCTATTTTAGAGCCATTAGTGGATTAACTGTTGGTTAGCAACAGTTAATCCACCTTTCTGTCACCTGTCTATAAGAGTTCTGTGTTACTTGGAATTTCCTTTACTGTCCTAAGATATTTGACCTTATTATTTTTTTTTTTTTGCCTCGCAATTGATTTATTGTGTCTCTTCCCCAAAACTGAAACCAATTTCACATGTAATTATTCCTGAAATGACCACCGATCAGCCTTTGCAATGAATCTATTTAGTAATAGTAAATTTGCTGTATTTTATTCTTAAAATCAGTGCAATGGAACAGTTGCACTGATTGTTCTTTCACTTTATTGACATTACAGAAGCATTTTGGGGGGGGGGGGGATTTTCAAATGTTTGTTTGCATTGAAAATATCTCAAATATTTATTTTTTTAAACAAAACATTATTGAAATAAATATAATGACCTTTTGCTTTCTTTTGGAGCAAGATACCATTATATGGATCATCAGATTTCAGTTTTAGATACGAATTTTTTTGGTTTTGGTTTTTTATAAATAACAAATGATGTTAAATTGCATTACTCGGTTTCGATTGCGAGTCATTTTAGTATCAAAAATTTATATCCAATGAGCAGGGACTCTCGCCTTCGATTTTTTTTAGGATAATATCCGGTACGTAACCACCATATATATTGTTGAAAACATAGTATGAAAGATATCATATTACTGAATGGTTCAAAATGTATGCTCATTTTGAAGATTTTCTAATGCTTTCCCCACCCCCTTATCCTCTCTAGGAACGCAATTATATAACTAATCTATATTTCTACAGGTTCGAAAACGTTTCCAGACAGTATTCAAAATTTTGCAATCTAAAATCAGCTGTTCATATTTTCACCGTGTAAAACTGTTGACATGCATACCACACAAAAGAAAGTTCAGTAGTATTATTTTTGTTTATTTTTCTTAAAAAATCTAAATATTACTACTTGTACTGCTGTTGCTGGTTGCTATTAGAAATACTTGATAATAATCCTCTAGCTGGAAGAAAATCTAAAAGCTTAGATTACTCTCACTGCTATTGAGAAAGAAAAGAGGGAACACTTCTCCATTAGTCACACTCAAGTGCCTCGAGCTGTACTGCAGAATACATCAAGAATGTCTTGTTGATTAGCAGACATCCTCTCCCGTAGTCCTTGATGGAGCTTTGGGTCACTCATGGCTGAGCCATGAATTAAATATATATTTAAAAATTTTCAATTAAATTAAAATATTAAAGAAGGTTCCATAACCGAGGTACACCTCCTAAGAGTATGTCTTTTTGAAGACCTCTTTAAATACTTCTTTATTTCTTTTATTAATCAACCCCATCTCACTAGGCACCTACTGGAAACATTTTCATCAATTGATTCTTATGTGGAACGCTAGCAAAGGCTTGATAAAACCCAAATAGATCACATGATAGAATTTATCTTAGTCTATTTACCACATGATTTCATCGTTAAAAAATAAAACAAAGAGAAGTCAGCGGATTTATCATGACAATTTCCCCTTAACAAACCATGCTGGGCTCTATTCAGCAAGTAATCACTATCTGGATTACTAATTAAGTTTTTTTCCGAGTTGCTAGGAAAAAAATAATTAGTGCTAATTGTCCACTTCTCCACTAACCAAACATTTTCTTTTAGGAAAATCCTAATAAAAAAAAAGTTTTTATGAATATCGATGCTACAGTATGGTTCGAATCCAACTGACGTCTGTCGAAGTGGTTTTATTAGCCACAGAAGCTGATATTATACATAAGATTTAATTAAAATATTATGTTAACATTACTGTATATTATAATAATTGCAAATAATTAGTGATTTAAGCATATTTAAAACTGTATTGAAATTTTGAAATTATTCATTATTAAAATAAAAAAAAAAACTGATGTTCGGTGCACTTCATAATTTTGTATCCAAGAGCAGCGCTATTTTTTAATACATTTTTAAAACATAAATATTAATTGCTGCTCATTGAATTTGGTGTTCGTCAAGTTGATGGTATGTAAAAAATGTCAAAACAGAATTACGCATATCAGGCAACATAATAAGGAGAACAATAACTGAAAATATAGTTATTGTTCTCCTTATTATGTTGCCTGAAAATTAAATTTCACTGAAAATTTAGAGAATTTCAAAGATATTACATGCTATTTCTTTAACCAGCATACAATAATCTTAGTTCTCAACGTTTTTCTATTTGTAATTAATCTATAAGATAACTCTTTCTTAACTATTTCTTATAAGATAACTCTTTCTTTATATATATATATATATATATAATAAAATAAATAAAAATGAAAACTACAATAAACTCTGCTAACGTCCTCACGTACTAAGATTCTTCTGGAATTGTACAGTTCATATTGTTATACTAAGATATAAGATCATTTCTTTTCTCAAATAAGTAATAGACATCTTTATTATCAGAAATATGTAAATATGTGTTAATATTTTAGAAGAAATAAATTTCGGTATTTAATTTTATCAGTGTTGTTGTTTCCTTTCTTAAAAAATTACTTTTGCAGTGATATTAACTGCATTATTTCACATCCCTTTGAATATGTCAAACTGTATTTATTTACCAGTGGTTTTCATGCGATTAAAATAATGAAAACCATTTCTGGAAACGCAAAACCAATTAGTTATGTTTTTATAACGTTACAGAAGAATAATTATAAGTTTTTAAAAATAGGGATGTTGGTATCAAAAGAATTCTAAGTACGGATTTTGTCATTAATGTATCGACTATATTTTATAGCTTTATGTTTGAACATTTCTTGTAAAATATCGTCTACTCTAGCTGACTTTTCATATATTTTTATGGATTTTTCTACTTTAAGTTTACTCATTATTGTACTCCTCTTTAATGTCTCCCACGTGCGACACTGCTTGTTTCATTTAGCAGTCTTTCAAAGTAATTACTCCAGGCATCTAGAATATTTTTAAGTTTCCATACCACCTTTTTTCTTTTTACAGTACATCCAAGCTCTTTCAGTTTTATCCTCCCAAATTATACGATCTTTCAAACATCTACATGGTTGGTATTACATTAAGGCCTGTAGTAAATTGCACTGACTTCCCTCCCTATGCATAAAGTTTCCAAGTACTTGTTTCCGTTATCTGTCTTCGCTTCAGCTTCTCGTGTTAAGAACGCTGTGTTTTAAAACTAAAATTTGCGATCTTTTGTGACATTTCTCGTAAACTTACACAAGGGTGCAGATGTGTCGTTATTTTTGAGATAGAAAAATGGTTCTCCATTTGATCCGAAGCTGTCCCGAAAATAACTAATTCAATTCACTCTAGAGGAAGAATCTTTGTCAGCTTGATGGTAGTTTGCAATTCTCGATATTTTTTTTTTTGAAAGGAAACACCTGTTTCTTCTTACATCCATGCTGCTCATCTTAATCTCAGTCAAAGAGTTAATCATCAAGACCTTGTTATACCGTACTTATAATTTATGTTCTACTGAAAAATTTCTACCTCAAGAATTAGATTTCGTATCTGCCTTTTACTGATATTCCTTTATCGGCAAAGCGTTTAATATCTCGCGAAATCTATCACATCCCGCTAACATTTTTATGAGAATATCTGAACACATTGCTAAAGTTCTAAGGCTTTGTAAACATTGTGGTATCTTTCGACCAGCCACGAAATTTCTACTTTTCAATTCTCACCTAAAGACAAACTGCCTTCACTCGACTTTCCAGGTGTGTGCCATATCCCTTTACACCTTTGGCATGTCTTGCTTCAGTATCGTAGATCTGTCGTGAAGACAAATGTTACATCCAGTATCTGTTCATGAACCTGAACCACATTGCTCATAAACCTGAGCCACATTGCTCATGAACCTGAGCCACATTGCTCATGAACCTGAGCAATATAGCTCAGGTGAATATATGACCAAACACAAAGTACTTTCGGGAGAAAAAAAAAAGCTTTTACATAAAAGATTCCTTATGGAACGTTTTCTTCGGTTATTATCTTAATAGGAAATATTGTATCTTCTTCACCTAGGGTCTCTCTAGATAGTTGGGGTACTATAAAGGTAACAGTGCTGACATAGTTTCTCCAGGTGTTTCTGTCTTGGGATCTCCTTAACAAGGTGGAGAACATGTGTGTGAGTTCATAACGGTTGATAATCGTCATAGCATGCATGTTTTCTATCTCTGCAATAAGACAAAAATCTGCTGGTGACACTATTCTTTCCATATTCGAACATACAAGAATGAAGTCATGCCATGAATTCAAAAAAGGGACAAAACGGGACTAAAGTTAATAAAAAGGAACAATTAACGTCCCGTTAAGGGTTTTTGTAGGGGACAACAGGACCAGAGTCTAAAAAAAGGGACAATCCCGTTAAAAAAGGGACGTCTGGTCACCCTAATATATATATATATATATATCAGTGGCGGCTGGCGAAAATTTTAAGTGGGGGTACTGCATATACAAAAAAAAATTCATTTTTTCCTAATCAGTAACCACAATTTTAAGTAAATTTACATATCACAAAAATTGCTTTATTAAAAATATATTTCACCCTCACTACGAACACACACCAATAAAAAAAAGTTTCGTACATAGAAATAACGCGCGCAAGCATACAATATATCTGTAGTGACACTCCTCAACGTGCTAGTTTCGACATGCCGACACTGCGTTAGATCGCAGCAGGGCGGGTTTTAGACTTTAGACGCATGTACAGCAGTGAATAGAACATATGCAAGAATGATGATAGCCACGTTGACGGAAAAAATTTGTACAGAACATCACCATTCTTGTGCATATGTTCTATTCACTGCTTTACATGTTCGGAAAAAAAAAAAAAAAAAAAAAAAAAAAAACTAGTGTAGCCTTACCCTAACAATGCAGATCGCGAATAAATTTACAGCATATGACCAGAATATTACTATTAGTACGTTTTTATGACAGTACAATATAGGAAAAACAACTGACAAAGGAAAATTCATAAAATATTTTATATATTGTAGGCTATTTATTTTAATTTTATAAAAATAGAAAGAGTAAAATGAATGTATAAATTATATCAAATAGATGCAAAATGTAAAACTTCCTAAACAGATGCAATCATTACGTCAGAACATTGCTCTTCTTGCTTTTTTATTTGCCAATTCATCAATAACATTTGATAATTTTAATTTTTCAGACAAATCCTTTTCTATTGGTAGCAATCCTAAATCACTAAACCTGTCTTGGGTCATTGATGTTCCTAAATATGTTTATATAAGTTTGAGTTTCGAAAAGCTCCTTTCACCTGATGCTACACTAGCGGGTAATGTGAGGAAAATTCTCAAAGCTATGAATAGATTTGGAAACGATGACATCAAGTTGTTTTTTACAATATATGTCAAATTTTTTAATGGGTCATTTTAATACCACCGCTAAAAGTTCTGTACATTATCAGCTCATTGAAGAGCTCAAAACCATCAATATCTTTAATATATTCACCATCTTTATTAATTTGAAGGGAAATATCTAAATCAACACAAGATTTTTTAATTTTTTATTCGGTCATTTCTCTGAATTCACAAAGAAATTTAAATTCATTATTACATTCATTCAGAATTTCAAATCTTTCCTTAATAGAATTTAATGCAGTAACAACAATTTCTAGATAAAATTGTATTCTGAACAATTCTTTTGAATTTTTTATTTCTTCATCAAGTACATCTGGACTTTCAAAATCTAAGTGGCGAACTTTAGTTCTGTTCCTTACAACTGGAAATTCGGATACTACGTTTACTTCTTTAGCTAAGACGTCTGCGTCTTTAATATAAGTATTAATTGCTTCATCGCATCTAGCTGCCCCTTAAAAATTTAACGAGCTCACCCAAAACATTAAGAAATTCATTTATATTAGATTCAGGAGACTGCAACATTTTGCTTACGACATCAATTTTTGACAGAATATCGTTCTTCCATATAACAATTGAGCAAATGAACTTGAAAAAAGCAATCTGACTGAACAAGCACTGAGCTGTATGTTTTGTTTTCATGTCTCTGGAATTTTTATTTTTATATTTTTATTTTATTTTTAAAGAGATAGACAATGAAATCCAAAGAAGATATTTCGAAGTTAGCACCGCTATAAGTTTTAACAATGTTACGTTCCTATTTCATCACCAATATTTTTAAAATTAATAACTATAGGCTATATCGAATTTATTCCATCGGCAGCCCTAGAGATTTGGCCGCCTGTGTGCACGCACGCTCTGCACACCTATTAGAACCGGCCCTGGATCGCAGTGCATTTGTTTCGTGTAACGATAATTGAAAAATATAATTGTTTTCATATTATCCACAGTGACACTCGTCATAATTCAGCCTTGTATCTATAATAAATAATTATATTTTATTTTAACAGAAAAAAATAAGATTTATCAAAAATATTTCACCCTCACCACGAACACGCACCAATAATAAAAGTTTCGTATCTCACAGAAATAACGCGCGCAAGCCTACAATTTATCTGTAGCGACACTGGTCGTTGAGCAGTGTCGCTACAGATTCGCTTGTTACATGTAGTGACAAGTGCAAACGAATATCAGCGAGTCTAGCCGTAACTGACCGAACGTGATAATTCCGACATTGAGTTAGATCGCAGTGCATTTGTTTCGTAATCTAAAGCGTTAATCGAACAATTCCAATTATTAACTATTCAATCAATGTCGAAACATAAGCTCTAGCCTTTAATATGTTGTACTGCATTTATATAATATTGTAAGCATTATTATTTATAAACAAACAAAATTTAATTTTTTCATTTTTTTCCTTGGGGTGCTACAATGTCGTACTGCTTATGTACAAGCCGCCACTGATATATATTGTCATGTACTATGCATGTTATAACATGCACAAATGTTATCCACACTTATTATCATGATAAAGTGGTCTGAATACGGAAAATAAAATTGACGAACTTTTTATATAATCACGTGACAGTTTTTAAGGTAAAAATCTGTATGTGGATTTTATATTACAAAGATATATATACAGGGTGTTCGGGATAAATTTGACATATTTATAATTAATTATATTTTTCCGTAAGTTACATGTATTAACACACACTTCTCTTCATTTAAAAGTTTGGACCCTTCTTCATTCATATACAAGATGTCAGAAAGGATGGATAGCTCTAACCCACCTGAATCATGGAAGAGAATAACTTGTATCATGATGATTCGTGCCCGCCATCAAAATAAGGATATTACGACTGCTGCCCAATGCTCCCTGAATACAGTAAAAACAATCAGGCATGAACTAGAGACTTGCAATGGTGACTACGAGGATGTAGCAAGAAGAAAGATCCCTAGCAGACGATCTGATTGCGTTCGTACAGCAGAATTCCTCGCAAATCTGCAGGAACAGGTGTTGAAGAACCCTGGCATTGGAATTCGGGCTTTGTTCGTGGAGTTGCTAACTGTAGTCAAGCCCTGGATAACAAGGGTAGCCAATGGTAGGCCGTATGTATGGCAGCAGGATTCGGCCCCTTGCCACACCTCTGGGAAAAGTCAAAAATGGTTGTCTGAAAATTTCTACGACTTCACCAGTCCAAATGTTTGGCCTCCAAACTCCCCAGACCTTAACCCCATGGATTATTTTGTATGGGGCGCAGTTGAAAAAGACACCAATCGCACTTCCAGTAATACAAAAGCCCAGTTAATGGATAAAATTAAAACAGTTTTTGCGGCCCTTCCCAGGGAGACTGTAGCATCAGCTTGTTCGAGGTTCCGAAGCAGAATTGAAGCTGTGATCGATGCTAATGGTGGTTATTTTGAGTAAATCTTGTTGATAGTATTGTAATTAACTCTGCCTGTAATGTTTTTTTGTTGATTCATTAAATTTAATAGATATAAAGAAGATTTTCTTTTTCCTTACGAAACTGTCAAATTCATCCCGAACACCCTGTATATACACGCGGTCACCTATTCAAATATGACTGTTACTATTCTGCTTTTTATTAAGCTGGAAAGTCCATGTTTTTTACCGTGTTATTTTTATATCTTATGTTTTTTCTTTCTCACCTGAAGAAGTCGGAGCACCGATGAAACTAGTCGTGATGTATTAAAGGTTTTTGTTTTACTTTCTCGGGTTCTAGTCAGTTAAATTTATTTTTATAAATGTATACATCCCGAGTAAATCCTAATTTCAATAATTTTTATTTATATATATATATATGTTAGCCTGTGTAGCTCAGTGGATGTGGCGTTTGCCAACCATGGCGCTTGGCCGCACGAAGGAAGACTTGGTTTCGAGTCTAGTCGGCGACTAGAGGAAATTTTTCTAAGCCTTTTTTCGACCGGTTCCCGAGTTAGTCGATCTCTGGCACGGGCAAGCAGGTTTTTCCTCCCGGAAACTCGGGTTTTTCGTCCTGTAAACTCAAGAAAATCGACCGTAGAACCCACATTATTTCAGACATTAAATGTATTGTGTTAGGGTTAGGGACCACGAGATGGCGGCACATTTGAGCCGTCTCTCTTCACTGAGTACTGCTTAATTAGTGATAGCCTTGGGCCATCTATCTCTGATTGGTACCAGTGGAGATTGAACTGCCCACTCAGTCTCAAAAGTTAGATAGGGCTAAATGGCCTCGCCTACTCCCCGTATACGGGAATAAAAAGGCGTTAGCTGATTTTTTTTTTTTTTATATATATATGTGTGTGTGTGTGACGTTTAATTTGATAATTATCTTCTAATAGAGGAAATGAATACCTCATAAGATAGCAATGCAGTTACTTTCTTTTTCTAAGGAGAGTTAAATATTTAATCTCCAGTTGGTTTTACTATTTGTAGAGAGGAAATTGCTAGACATCACAGTATGACACCATCTAACTAGCCTCTGGTTAAATTATGGGGAATTTAATTTGATTTATGATAACAATAACATTCATCTTCAGGTGAGTGTACAGAAAATATTCCTGGAAAATAACATCACAACGGAAACATTGAAATTGGTAAAAGGTGATTTTACTCAGCACTGCATTTTGTATCTCTTGTTTTCTTTCTATTTTTTGTTTTTGAAAACGCATAAGCCGTGCACATTTTTTATAATCGCGATAAAAGCAATACAGTTGGCTTCTATGAGAGGAGGGAAAAAGTGCTCCTATCTCTCTCTCTGTGTTATCTGGACCCACCATTCCTCGAGTTGCATCACAGTTCAAACTTTTCTTTGCCTTTGAAGTAATGTTATGCCAAAGTTATACTGCTGGGATCGATTTGATTTCGGTTTTGATAAAAATAATTTTTGGTAATTTCATCAAACGGATTTTATTGCTTCATTCGGCTTATTTCTTCTGCTTAAAATTAAATTAAATACTAATTTAAATAACCTAATAACCTATCTTTCTGAAAAGGAATCGAAATCCGTTTGTACATTATATAATCTACAATATATCTACATCATACTACTTAGTACTAGGTTTAAACATATTCTGGAAATGGATTACAAATCCGCTTATAAATATTTATTTATTTTATTTTTTTTTTTTTTGGCTAGATGGGTGAAGCAAGAATGCTTTTCATATTCCCCTTTATCTGTAGAAGAAAGTGTATGGATAGAGTGTTATTGAGCTATAAGTTCTGGTCATGGCGGGATAACAGCAATAGTCGAGCCTAAGTTAGAACTTCATTGGGTACAGCATTGCCATCCATTACCCTCTGGAATCCCCTCTGTCCAAATTTTATGAATAATAGTTGACCATTGACCATTGACGTTACTGACAGGATGGGTGAAGCACAAGTGCTTTTCATATTCCCCTTTATCTGTAATGAGAGTTATTTGGGAATGGGAGATTTGTGAGCAATTAAGCTCGCCCTCTGAGGGCAGTAGTGTTAGCTATGATCAGTTGAGAGAAGAACAGCCTTCGGTCTTTTGTGTTTGTAGTAATCAGTCTCATTGTAATTGACAGCTTGCACGATTAGTGGGTTTGAATGGGAACTTGACTTCACGAAGAATTTTTCTGCAAGATCACGAAGAAGAGAGGAGATGTATGGAGTGCCGGTTTCTCGGTGAATTTGTGAATTTCTGATGAACCACGGTGCATCCAGGATCATCCTAAGGCATTTGTTTTGGATTCTCTGTAATTTTGAAATGTTTGATCTTGAAGTGTGACTCCATGCTGGTGAGGCGTAGGTAATGACTGGACGTATTACCATCTGGTAAAGAAGCAATTTATTATGTAGGTTCAATTTGCTCTTGCGGTTGATCAATGGGTAGAGCTGAGCTATGACTTTGGAAGATTTGGAACAAACGAGATTGATGTGTTTGTTGAAAAGGAGTTTCTTATCCATCAATACCCCAAGATATTTGGTCTCTGAATGCCATGGGATCTTTTGACCAGAGAGCAGGATGTCTTCTTTGTTGCAGATCTTTCTTCTTGAAAACATCATGGCTGAGCTTTTGAGGGGGTTTACTTGAATTCTCCAGTTGGTGAACCAGTTTGCTAGCTCATTGATACTTCCTTGGAGTCTAGTGATTGCTAGGTGAGGGCTGAGCGATCTGGATAGAATAGCGGTGTCGTCAGCATAAAGAGCCGTAGTAGTTTTTGGGTTGAGAGGAACATCTGCCATGTAAGTTGTGATGAATAATAGTTGAGTTCGAAAGAACTCTATTATAATTATTTTATGTACGAGTTTATAAGGTGTCGTTATTAACTAAGTACTTCTTATCATTAATAATTCATCCAAACGGATCACTTCTTCCACAGACTGTTGATTGGACTCGGGGAATTCAACTATCAAGTTAGTGTCCTTTTACATTATTTAATTGAGTATTTTATTCTAAAGCATGCGATGGCGAAATTTTTAGACTCAGGGTGTCAAAAATTCGGAAAATGCCTAATTTGACTCTACTGGCATAACCCACCTCCTACGGATAAAAGAGAAACAATTCTTTACTAATTCATTTATTTAAAAAATTTTTTTTAAAAAATCCAGTCACGTGTACTGTTATGCATTGAAACATCAAATAATTACAAAACTGAAATAGGAGTAAAACAAACTGAGCAACCAGCGAAATATTAGCTTCTAAGTTAATAGTTATTTTCTTATCCATCTGTGTTCATATCATACTGTGAAATCTATTACAACAGCTAATTAATGTTTTGGCTAATTTCTCTCTTACTCCACATATATTTATTCAATTGACTTCCTACCATACCAGCTTTACTGATTCTGTTGTCTATTTTCATATTTTAACTTACCATCTTCATTAAAAATCGTGCCTAAATAGCTGAAATGTTTTACTTGTTCCATAAATTCTCCATTCACAATATAGTTGATATTTTCGATGTTTCTGTCTATTTTCATTGTCTTTGTCTTTTTAATGCTGCCCTTCATACCATATCTATTACAGCAATTATTCAATTTAGTCAGGGAATCTTGTAGTGTAGCGGATTAATTTAGAAGTATAACATCAACCGCATAAATTAAAAAGAGGCTGATATTAACATCTCCAATTTTGATACATATCAGGTTTAATACCACTTTCCTTCATAATGTGATCCATATATATAATGAATAACAGAGAGGATAATTTACATCCCTGTCTGACACCAGATTCAACATTAAATCATCTCCCTGTACTCCTTTAATTCTAACTGCTGACTTACAACTCAAATAAAGACTACGTATTGCTTGATATAATGGCCCATTGACACCACATAACTGTAGCGTATTGCATAGCTTCTCTCTTGGCACCTTGTCATATGCCTTTTCCAGATTGACAAAACTTAATACAGATCTTTGTTGTTATATTTCCATGCTTTCTTAGCTATTTGTCATAAAGTGAAGATCTGATCCTGACAGCCTCTATTTGGCCTCAATCCAACTTGTTCTTCATCAAGCTTTTCTTCCACAATTCTTCTCAACCGTTTCTCAGGTATCATATATCTTTCTCACATTCATTTCCTTTAAATATATATATATATATATATATATATATATATATAGGTACTATGAAAGCTCTACTCCAATCATCCGGAATTCGTCTGTCTGTCCAAGCCTTCTGAACTATGCAGTGCAGCCACTGTAAGACTTTTATACCTCCATACTTGAGCATTTCTGGTCGAATATCATCTACTCCTGCTCCCCTCCACATTTCAGTCTTTTGATGTATTTTTCTACTTTAAGTATGGATATGTATTCCTGACTGCATGCCTGGTCAGTGTTTTTAATCATGCTCTCATCACTGCTTATTTCATTTAGCAGTTTTTCAAAGTAATTACTCCGTATTTCAAGGATATCTTTTTCTCCAGTTTTCATGTCACCTTTATCATCTCTAATTCCTTTTACAGCAATCTTTCCTCCATTTCTGAGCTTCTTCAACAAACTCCAGAATATCTTGTCACCTTCTTGATATTTATTTTCTATGTTTTTGCCAAAGTCTTCCCATGACTTTTGTTTAGCCAGTTTTACACAGTGTTTAGCTTTCTTACATTTGTCTCTGTATTCTCTAAGAGCACAAGCTGAGTTATTTGCCAGGAACTTTGATTATGATTTATTCTTTTCCTTCTCTGCCTCTTTAATCTTCCTGTGTCCACCATGGAGTTCGGATTTTTCTATCCTTGCAGACCTCACCACATGCCTCTCTGGCAGAATCAATCAATGTTTTCTTCAGAGTTTGCCACTGAATCTCCAAGGTTTGATTCCTGTTCTCAAACTCTTTCATTTTCTTTTCAATAATCTTTCTGTATTTTAGTCTACAGTTAACATCTGAGAGCTGCTCAACTTTTATTCGCTTTAAAACTTTCTTACATGTTATTCTTTTCAATATGAAATTCAATTTTATCCTGCTCAAGACTAAATGGTGATCACTTCCAATTTCAAATCCTCTGTACATTCTGGTGTCCTTCACCAGCGGGAAAACATCACTATCAAAAATAACAGTCAATGAGACTTTTCTTATTCTTTGCCTCTTCTCCCATGTGAATTTATCAATATTTTTTATGTCGGAACTTTGTGTTAGCAATAACCAGTCCATGTCCTGAGTAGAAATCCAACAGGTATTTGCCATTATTATTAGCTCTGCTCTTTCTCCAAATTTTCCCAAAATATTTTTGTATGTCTGACAATCATTTCCTACTCTGCCATTTAGATCCCCAACAACCAACTCTTCCTTTTTCATTGTGTCGGTTGCTTTTTATAAAGCATCAAAATCCTCCACTTCTATCTTAGTAGAACCTTCTGTGGGACCATAGGCACAAATAAGTCTCATTGTCCAGTTCCCCATTCTCATATTTGCCCACATCACTCTACTTAAGACGTATTTAATGTTGAATACTATGGCTACTCCTCCTTTTCCTTGACTGTCATTGCCTGAATATAACATTTTGTATTTATTGCTCAGAAAAAACGCACCAGTTTTTGTCTTTTTTGTTTCAGTCACCCCTATTATGTCGATCTGGTACTTATCCAATTCCTCAGCTAGCTCCATTTCTTTGCCATTCAGGCTTCTTATGTTGATAGTACTGATCTTTAACTCTGGTGATGTTGAGTTGGGGTAAGTTTTAGGATTTGTTCCAGTAGCTGACTTGTCGCTGTTTGCCCTGGTTCCCTGAAAAAAACAACGGGGGCCCCTTGTTTAACCAAATGCACCCCAGCCAGCATGATATTCTGTCATGTTGTACCATCATTTGAAATTTTGGTTTAAGCCAGTAAGAATACAATTTGGTCAGCTAAATCCCAAATTGACAGCCCATCATCGTTCATTGATTATCCAGATAGATACCTAACAAGGTGCACCACGAGAACGTGAGGATTGGACATCAGGTCAGAAGCTCTGGTCGGTTCTCCGCAGTACTTTGAAGGCTATGTGGAGGTCTCCTCTCAGTTATATAGCTTCGACTCTTATGCACCCCTGCAAAAAATTTCTAAATAGTTTAATTCAATAACAAACATATATATTGACGATAATGGTCAAAAACAAGATGCCAAATTAAGATTGTCAAAGTGTCTCAATAAGGAATGTGGTCAGCAACAGGGGCGGCTCATGCATAGGCACTGTGGAACTGCAGCACCCCCCCAATTTTTCTCGATATATAAATATATTTATTAATTTATTTATATTTGCTTGTAATATTTAATCTTATCAACAATCCTATTATTTTGCATAAAAATAATAAAAATCCATCTTGTAGCACTTAGGAGGGCGAAGGACGCTAGCAGCACTGTGTTTATCACAGTGTCATATTGCTACGAGCGCAAGCATATGCACGTCATAGTGAGATGCGAGTTATTAGCGTAATGCGGCACTGTCCATCGCGCAGTTCCACTGTTGTTTATATGCAGTTTGCATATAAACAACAGTGGAACTGCGCGATGGACAGTGCCGCATTACGCTAATAACTCGCATCTCACTATGACGTTGAGTGTT
Organism: Typopeltis vanoorti; assembly: GCF_054136105.1. Classification (NCBI taxonomy): domain Eukaryota; kingdom Metazoa; phylum Arthropoda; class Arachnida; order Uropygi; family Thelyphonidae; genus Typopeltis; species Typopeltis vanoorti. Next base: position 44,681,417 of record NC_143549.1, on the reverse strand, counting down.
CGTAGTGCTTATCGTGTTTACTCCGTCTGTTGAAATATTTGGACATACAATTAAAGATATAACATGTTATAGTTTTTATTTAACATTATTGGAGTTACTAACAATTATGACCTCAGAAATGCAACCTCAAGAAATAAGTTCTATAACTGGCAAAGGTTGGTCGATTGGTAGAGCCTCTGCTACTAATGGCTCAGTTAAGTAAGTTTGAGCGTGGGTAGTTGTTGGAAGGTGACCAATTGTTCGATGCTGTTAGCACTCTCTTCCTCGATGAGTCTCTGAACTCCCTGGAGGTGCCATATAATAATAATGACAGTAAGTGAACTACAAAAACTTAAATTTTTTTCACAGTTGACTCGCTGAGAGTCTGTCCTTTACCCAATATTCAAATATCTCATCCTGGAATAAGTAATGATAAGAAGTACATGAGAAGTTTTAATACAGAGTGGCATACAAAAAAAAAGTTGGCTATGTGGTTTTGAAGTGAAACATTTTATCCCAACACGTATACACTGTACAGTACTTACTGTGTAGGTATATTTCGAAACTTGCAGCATCCCCACGATTTCAAGCCACGAGCCGCCACTGGTAAGCAAACAACGACGTTTCATACTGTTTATAATGGTGCCTAGTAGCTCAGTTAGTAATAACAACCATTGCTACTGCAAAACTCTCTTAAGTCCTTCAACGACTTCGGAGAAGAGGGCCGAGAAAGCAACACTAGAGCATCGCAGACATGCTCAACACGATTAAGATCAGTTGACCTGGCTCGCTGACAGTCCATATAATATTATATACATATATATATATATATATATATATATATATATATATACACACACACACACACAGTGTTTTTTTGTGGAAAAAAAAAGGTGCCGGTACTCACCATGAAGATATTACAGCAACTTCCACACTTTTAACATATCTTCCGATATGCTCTCGTCGTCTCGCTTTGTGCGCTGCACTCTACTTATGATCGTAAATCTTTTTTTCTTAATGACATCAACATTAACTGTTCCTTGCGAGATTCTCCAAAATGACTGATTTTATCATTTGCCCAGTCCGCTGAAATTTTCATTCCCATGTGTTTATCGACGGCCAGACTTCCGACATCATGACGGAACGACTGGCTGCAGCCCAACATTTTATTCTTGACATACAGCCAGTCGTTTCTCTCGCAGAAGTCATTTTTCTGGAAAAGTGTCCAACATTCGGGCCAATCATTATCAGAATCTGCTTCCTTTTGGATCTTCGGTCTTGGTTTCGTGATACTCTTCACCAAGTGTATTTTCACAAAGTTTTCTGTTTTAAAGGATCACAAGTAGATTCAACAATTTCTGCTTCTTCAGCCTTCCTTTTTTTACTCATTGGCATAAAGTAGCTACTTATTTTACTCATGTTGAACAATGATTGCATTAATTTAACTTAGATTAATTCAAAACTCACGTGAGCACCTGCCTGTTGCAGAGTGAATATAGAACTCAAACTGATATTGGAAGCAATCGGAAGTGAACACAACTTCCTGTTTCCGGTTGCGTACCAACCCATGAAACAGGAAAGCAGGATATCTAATAAACAGTGCCATCTACCAGAATATTTATAATACATTTTGTTGTCAATAAATCGCAAATTTTTAAAAACTTAAATAAAAAGGTGCCGGTACTGCGTACCGCCAGAAAAACAGCTCTGTGTGTGTGTATATGTATATATATATATATATACTTTATAATATAAAATAAGCCTTTTTTTGTAACGTTTTGAAACTCAGGGGCTATCCTGAGTGTCGAGTCTTCAAAATTCGAGTCATCAGAATTCAAGAACTGGCCTACCAGTCCGCAACTCGGGGGATGGGCGCCGCAGACGCCGGGGGGGGGGGATCCTCCATTTTGAATATTCAAAATTCGAGTCATCAGAATTCAAGGAGAACCGGCCTACCAGTCCGGAACTCGGGGGATTTGGGCACTGTAGGCGCCGGGGGGGGGGGGGCCTTTCGAGTCATCAGAATTCAAAGAGAACCGGACTACTAGTCCGGAACTCGGGGGGGGGGGGGCGCCGTATGCGCCAGGGAAGCGGAACCCGCCTATCGACTCTTCAAAATTCGAGTCATCAGAATTCAAGGAGAACCGGACTAGTAGGCTAGAACTCGGGGGGGGGGGACGTATTATGCGTCATAGTGTGTGTGTGTGTATATATGTGTGTGTGTGTCTATGTTGAGGAACATTGACTCGGTTGTTTTGATACTTTTGTATAAAGAGAATTTAATGACTGAAACCGAGAATAATTGTAAGATTTTAATGGTATAACACAGTACTAATTTCGGCTTTTGAAAGCCTTCTTCAGGCGTCTTTTAAAAAATAAGAAACAGCATTAATAACACTGAAGCTTATAAAAAACTGAAAAACAGGAAAAAATTGCAGTACATAATTAACATGAAAAACGTTGTAGTTACATTTAAGTTGTTCTTTCAATCGTGGCATTGTTTGGAGACTGCAAGCACTCATTGAGTGAGTGCTTGCAGTCTCTCGTGAACGCCAGTACTGAACAACAGCAGAATGGTTATCTGGGAGGATGTAGCTCAAATTGTTATTTAAATGTTCGTGATTAAGGATGATTTCTCTGGACTCCACAATTTTTCTTTCAAACTCATCATGGCAAGGAAATATATTTTTGTATCTATCCCAGCAGACTGAATGACCCTGGTGTTCATCATCAGGATTATTCGAGAAAAGAACATGACTAGACAGGGCACTGACGCGTGTTCTTTTGTAAGAGACGTCTCTCTTATGCTCCTCTATACGTAATTCAAAAGATTTATCTGTTTGTCCAAAATAAGGGATATTACAGTCACACCATATCTTGTACACGCCAGGATATTTCAGATTATGATGATGAGGCTTCGGATGGCTTACTAGAGAGCAGATTTTTGGAACTGTAGTAAATTAATCATGAACATTTAAACCTAATTTTTGAGAAACTGAACTGATGAATGGGATATCTTCGATGGATTTCATTTCTGGAATCCATTCAAGGTGAATTCCAGAAATGAAAGTAATAAAAAATTGAGTATCAGCATATAAGATGCACGCTGTTTCTCAGATCTATTTTCAAAGAAAAAAGTGGGTCTTATACGCCTGCAAATATGGTAATTTCTAGCGCACTTATTGAATCAATGTACCCAAACCATGGTCTTCCATCCTTCCTTCTATCTCGGTCTCAAACATATTTTGCCAATATTTCCTCTCACATTCTTTAAGTAACCACCTTAGATTAGGTATTCACACTTGAATGCTAACAAATGATACGTTGTTTCTACTATCTTCATTTTATGGTAAGATTCTGCCCCTGATAACATAGGTTTACTCCACTAATTTTTCTAATAATTCTGTGGTCTCAAATCTTAGAACAAGTACTTTATTTTTAACCCAGCTGTAGGGTCATACCTTAAAACTAGTTTGAATACAATCTCATATAATGACAGTTTGATGTTTGGGCTGATTTCTCTTATTCTATATAAATATATTCAACTGGCTTCCACCATACCAGCTTTGTTTTAATTAAAAGAAGTTCTAAAGAGTCGTTTGAACAGTTTTAGTTTTTTTCTTATCGGCATAAATTCTACGATAAGCAAAATGACTCTCCAGACCTCGGCAAACAAGCATTCTTCGATTAACATCTGCATCCATATCCATTATTTGCTGCTTAAGCGATTGTAAACTGCGAAATATTCCATCCAGTTAAAGATACCAAGCTATTTTAAATATAAACCTGGTTTTTTACTCCATTTCCCAAGTAAGCAAACAGACAAGTAAGTCAAGTTTGTGCCTGCAAGTCTAACTGACCCTGCAGGTAGTGCAAGTCAAGGCAACTCGTGGTGAAGGGAGTATAAGCTCTGATCACTATTCTTAATATTTACCCTTAATGCAAAGCACATCTCCTGGAGATGTATGATGCTATGTATTAAAGGCAAGGGGCCACTACCCAGACCGATTTCGACCTTTATTGAGGTCTCGTCAGTGGGAACCAGGCTAAGAAATACTAAGTTTTAAGTAATACAGAGCTTATATTTTTACCAAACCAAGTTACCATAAGGTGCTTTGAAACCTTATTAAATAAAAATCTTGTAGAATACCCAAGGTAAAAAACTTTCTACATCTATCTCTCATCCTGAGATTTTTATTTAATAAGGTCAAAGCACCTTATGGTAACTTGGTTTGGTAAAATATTTATGAGCTCTGTATTGCTTAAAACTTAGTATTTCTTAGCCTGGCTCCCACTGACGAGACCTCAATACAGGTCGAAACCGGTCTGGGTAGTGTCCCCTTGCCTTTAATACATAGCATCATACATCTCCTCCAGGAGATGTGCTTTGCATTAAGGGTAAATATTAAGAATAGTGATCAGAGCTTAATCTACCTTTACCACGAGTTGCCTTGACTTGCACTACCTGCAGGGTCAGCTAGACTTGCAACACTTGCAGGCACAAACTTGACTTGACTCGTTTGTTTGCTTACTTTGGAAATGGAGAAAAAAAAAAAAAAACAGGTTTATATATTTAAAATAGCTTGGTATTTTTAACCTATATCATACCCAAGGTATGAAACTACATTCCATCCAATTCTTTGACTGTTATTTGCTTTGGAACCTCATCTTCACATTCCATTTATTTGTTGTCTGCGTTGTTCAATTTCAAGAAGATCGTTGTCACTAAAATCTTTTGAATTTGAATCCAATAATTCTTTAACATCTGCATCAAAACCAAGATCTTCACCAACTGCAACGATTTCTTTGACCACGTTGTTCACAGGATTTTGAAAACAACCTAAGTCATTAGCGCATTCTGGCAGGTTTTTCCAAACAGCTTTCATGCGGCTAGAAGACACTTGCTCCCATGAGTGTTCTCAATTGCGTGTTTAATGTTAAATGTTTTCCAAAATTCGTGGAGCGTAATCGCATTTTCTCCCGTTGTTTCTACTGGCTTTCAGAATGCCTTTTTAAGAAAATAGGCTTTGAAAGTTGCAATGATGCCATGTCCATGGGGTGTAGCAATGATGTCGTATTTGGTGGGAAAAATAAAACTTTCACATTCTCACACAGATCATTAAGAGAATTTGGATGACCATGAGGCTAGCAGCGTCGTGGCGTGAGCATGATTTTGCGTAGTAAATTTAAAGGCGCGTCAATCAAAACTCTTGCCGCGTATATCAAGGGATTGCCGCAATTATTTTCGCCGTGTTAAGCAAAGAATACCTGTATACCAAACTATAATTTTATCGATAATCAGGTACGCTTACTGGTCGGCATTTTGTGTTCAGATTCCCATTAGTTTGAGCTCTTGATTTTTTTCGACTTTATAATGAATGGTAATATTTAACTATATACATATAAAGCAGTACAACCAATAATAAAGGTCATGGGAAGTCTTTCCTTTACGAATTACAAGAAAAATGAATGCTTATGAATATTATACAGCTACTTCTTTTACTGATAAATGATACGCGATATATAAGTATACTGTATAACCATGGCTTATGTATTTTATCAAAATCGCTAATACTTAATTATGAAAAAAATATACATATAAAGCAGTACAACCAATAATAAAGAACATGGGAAGTCTTTCTTTACGAATTTCACGAAAAATGAATGCTTATGAACGTCATACAGCCTTCTGTTTACGGATAAATGATACGAGCTCTAATCGCCAAGATGGCGCCTGTAAGCGTACTTGTTATTTAGAGCCTTACTGGTACCCAATCAGATAGCCCAAGGGGAGCTCATGTATAGGCACTGCAGAATAGCTAATTTTTCTCGATATATATAAATATATTTATTAATTTATTTATATTTGCTTGTAATATTTAATTTTATCATCGACAATCCTATGCAATTCTCTTATTTTGTATAAAAAACAATAAAAAAAATCCATCTTGTAGCAACTTAGGAGTGCGAAGGACGCTAGTTCTTCGCCCTCCTAATACACTGTACTTACAGTGTGTATGTATATTTCGAAAGTTGCACCACCGCCACGATTTCAAGCCACTGCCAAGGCTATCAATAATTAAGTGCCACGCAGTGAAGAGACAGCTTAATAAGTGGCGCCATTTCTAACCCTAACAAATATGAATACAAATTTGTTAAATTTTTAAATCTTAAATTAAATTTAAAATTCAGTTCAGTTAAATTTTGGTTTTAATGAGACTGATTTTAATCACTAAGTTGAGATCAATATTTTCGTTTTAATAATTTGCCATATGTGGAACATTATTTTGCAGACGTATGTTGATCTAAAATATTAACTATTTAAGACCTAAAAATTAAACTAACCAGTCATATAACGGTAGCAAAAAATATTCAAGAGGAATGCAAGCCAGAGTACATCTTAATATTTGATGTAGAAAAACTATCAAAAGCTTGAAATGTAGAAATGTTATTTGAACAAAAATGATCATATATGTATGGAGGAATAAAAGTTAATTAGCGGCTACACCACATAATTTAGAAGGCGGAATTCCCGATAATGAAGTAGAACTCTTATAGAACCAATCTAAAATAGAATAAAACTGAACGTGATAATTATAGATATTATGAAAGCATACTGGAGAAGAGGTTATAAAAATTGTGGAAGAGAAACTTTGAGAAGAATAAGCTGGGTTCAGGCCAAATAGAGATCAAGATAAGATTTTCCCCTTTGTGAAAAATAGAGAAATATCGCTGGAATATAACAATAACCTATAGGTTTTATAGATCTGAAAGGTAGAGAACAAGGTGCCCAGAGAAAAGCTCTTCAAAATACTACAATTATATGGTGTGAATTAGGAGTAAGAATTGAAAGAAATTCAGGAATGTGGTTTGATGTAAAATGAGGTGTAAAACAAAGAGTGTACACACTGATCTTAGTATGAAAGAAAGTGACAGGAAAGTTGATATTAGTGTTGGAGAACGAAAACTTAGCTCTTTGCTTTATGTACATCACAATGCACTCCTAAACAAATCCCGTGCAAGTCTGCAAGATCCTCTAATTAAATGGAAATAATTCGAATTTGGCTGGAAAAATAATAAGCAATTATAACGCCAAATCTATGACAATCACAGAAAAACTTCAACTGTATTCTTAATGGAGAACCTATAGAACAAGTAAAATATTTCAGCTGTTTAGGCAGTTTTAGTGAAGATGGCAAAGCAGTAACTAATGTAGGTACAAGTATTTATTAAACATTTACTTTGCAGTCATTTTTTTTTTCTTTCCTAAAAGAGTACCATGTAAAACGAACTATTATTACAGTAACTGATCAGGGACGAATTGTACTTTTTACCATTATTAGATTTGATTAACGCGATTTTGATATATGCGGTAACATCGAGGGATACCTGTAACTCAAAATTACTTAAAAATAAAACATATTCTTCTTTTGTTTCATGAAAAAAAAAAAGATTGTTTATTACCGATAAAATTATAGTTTAGTATAATTCAAAATTACTATAACAAATTTTATATCTTTAATTGTAATGTCCAAATATTTAAAGAGACGGAGTAAACACGATAAGCACTACAAACACTCTACTACTGGCGCAAACTGCATATAAACAAGTGGAACTGCGCGACAGACAGTGCCACATTACGCTAATAGCACGCATCTCACTATGACGTGCATATGCGTGCACGTATGGCAATATGACACTGTTCTAAACAGTGCTGCTAACATCCTTCGCCCTCCTAAGTGCTGCAAGATGATTTTTATTATTTTTATACAAAATAAGAGAATTGTATAGGACTGTTGATAATAAAAAGTAAATATTACAAGCAAATATAAATAAATTAATATATTTATATATCAAGAAAAATTGGAGATGCTGCAGTTCTGCAGTGCCTATACATGAGCTGCCCCTGAGCCTTGGACTATCTCCGATTGGGTACCAGTTGAGATTGAACTGCTCACTCAGTCTCCAAAACTTAGAGGGCTAAAAGGGCCTCGCCTACTCTCTATACGAGAAAAAGGGGTTAGCTGATTTATATTTTAGAACCAAATTCAGGAAAAATATAAATTATAGAAATGAAAACACAGGAATCATATTTTATTTACTTCTTTGTTTTTACGTTAGAATAAATTTCTAACCTTTGGAATGAAACCTTCAAAATGCAGTTCAGATTTCTTGAAGATAATAGAAAGAAAAAAAAAAAAACATTCCTGATTACGTATTTTTAAAATTGCAAAAAAGCACCCTATTTGAAATTCAAAAATCTTGATGTGAACTTTCACTACAGCTTAAATAAAGCATAAATAAGCATAATTTGCCATTTCATGGAAAAAATATCAGAAATCAATGTTTAAAAAAAATCAGCTAAAGCCATAGCTATCACTAATTTAAGCAGCATGCAGTGAAGAGAAGACTAGCAAGTGCCACCATCTTATGACCCCTAAACCTAACAATATTTTTATTGCCTGAAACAGTGTGAAGTCTACGAACGATTTTCTTGAATTTAAGGGACAGAAAACCAGTTACTAGTAGGAAAAAAAAAAAAAACCTGCTTGCCTGTTTCAGAGATCGACCAACTTGGGAACTGGTCAATAAAAGCTAAGAAAAAGTTTCTCTAGTTGGCAGCTAGAATCGAACTCATGACGCTCTTTCTTCAAAGCCATGGCTTTGAAGAATTCTAACCTAAATAAATTTGGGAGACTGTCATCTTAAGAGCACCTCCCACATAGCTGGAATATATATATATATATATTTTTTACATTAGAGGCTGCCAAAATAGGACTAGATCTTTGGTCCATTACAATTGCATAGCTTCACTTTACTGTCGCATATACAAGCTGTGTTGTGCTCTGATACCGATTTGAAATTCAGCAAAACATGAGCAGTTACTAAAACATCGTTTGATAAAATTGTTAATACCACTAAAAATAAGTCCTAAAATACCATCAACACCTAAGCTTTTCTGTAAGAGTGAAATGAGCCAAAACACTAAACTGGCATGATATAAGCCAATATTCACACCAGTTTTAAGTTATGGATCTGAGAACTAGTTTAAAAATAAAGCAGTTGATCTAAAACTGGAACCACCATTGTTCTGAGAAAAATTAGCAGAGTTAATGTACATCAATGGCAGAATCATAATGTAAAATGAAGAACCTAAATATATTGTTAGCACTCAAGAACGCATGCCTCTACCATCTTATTGTAAAATGAAGATATTATGAAGAATCTAAATATTGTCAGCATTCAAGAATGCATGCCTCTATCATGGTTTGTAATTTTCAGGAGATATATATATATATATATATATATATATATATATATATATATATATATATATATATATATATATATATACAGGGTGTTCGGGATAAATTTGACAGTTTCGTAAGGAAAAAGAAAATCTTCTTTGTATCTATTAAATTTAATGAATTGACAAAAAAACATTACAGGCAGAGTTAATTACAATACTATCAACAAGATTTACTCAAAATAACCACCATTAGCATCGATCACAGCTTCAATTCTGCTTCGGAACCTCGAACAAGCTGATGCTACAGTCTCCCTGGGAAGGGCCGCAAAAACTGTTTTAATTTTATCCATTAACTGGGCTTTTGTATTACTGGAAGTGCGATTGGTGTCTTTTTCAACTGCGCCCCATACAAAATAATCCATGGGGTTAAGGTCTGGGGAGTTTGGAGGCCAAACATTTGGACTGGTGAAGTCGTAGAAATTTTCAGACAACCATTTTTGACTTTTCCCAGAGGTGTGGCAAGGGGCCGAATCCTGCTGCCATACATACGGCCTACCATTGGCTACCCTTGTTATCCAGGGCTTGACTACAGTTAGCAACTCCACGAACAAAGCCCGAATTCCAATGCCAGGGTTCTTCAACACCTGTTCCTGCAGATTTGCGAGGAATTCTGCTGTACGAACGCAATCAGATCGTCTGCTAGGGATCTTTCTTCTTGCTACATCCTCGTAGTCACCATTGCAAGTCTCTAGTTCATGCCTGATTGTTTTTACTGTATTCAGGGAGCATTGGGCAGCAGTCGTAATATCCTTATTTTGATGGCGGGCACGAATCATCATGATACAAGTTATTCTCTTCCATGATTCAGGTGGGTTCCAGCTATCCATCCTTTCTGACATCTTGTATATGAATGAAGAAGGGTCCAAACTTTTAAATGAAGAGAAGTGTGTGTTAATACATGTAACTTACAGAAAAATATAATTAATTATAAATATGTCAAATTTATCCCGAACACCCTGTATATATATATATATATCTCCTGAAAATTACAAACCATGATAGAGGCATGCATTCTTGAATGCTGACAATATTTAGATTCTTCATAATATCTTCATTTTACAATAAGATGGTAGAGGCATGCGTTCTTGAGTGCTAACAATATATTTAGGTTCTTCATTTTACATTATGATTCTGCCATTGATGTACATTAACTCTGCTAATTTTTCTCAGAACAATGGTGGTTCCAGTTTTAGATCAACTGCTTTATTTTTAAACTAGTTCTCAGATCCATAACTTAAAACTGGTGTGAATATTGGCTTATATATATATATATATATATATATATGGTAGGTGGTCCGAATATTTTGAATAAGGACTCGTGGACCAACAGGGGGGGGCAATAATCTTGATTGTAAGTGAAGTGGCACTCTCATGGTTCCCTAGCTGGACCTATCCTCTTCTTCAAGGAAGATCCACTCACTTTAATCTTTCCTATAAGGCCTTATCAGCCAACTTATTTTTATGACCCTTATGCTATTAGAGTACTTGAAGGCCATGGGGTCTTTCCATTTCTGGCCTATATTTATGTTCCCTCTATAAACCTCTACTATAAAGTACTGTTTCCCCTTCAATATACCCTATTCCTCCTATGGGTTTAAATTTGAAAGAAGGCTAGTGCTGAAGCCTCAGCCTTAAGGTAGTAGCCCTACCACCGGACTATCCATTGCCAGGCTAGTCACCTGACATGGTGAACATTATTCTACTTTTAAGCTGACATAGAAAGGTAATCGGAATGAATCTATGGAACATGACCTATCTATGGAATGGAAAAGGTAAAACCAAAATGGAAACGACAAATAATAGATATGGCAAACTGGAACATAAGAGGAATAGCATATGGTATCATGTATATTCCTTGAGAGTACATATCTTTACTACATTTCATCTGTCCAACACTATTAATTCTGTACAAATCCACCTAAATTTGTTATACAGCTCCGACATTTTTGGTGGTGCACCTGACTCAGATCTCTCTAAAAAGCCATGATACTATCCAGAAGATATAAGATTTAATAATGGAATAAAAACAGCATAAACAATTAAATACATGTTTAACCAATCCTGCATTTCATTTGTCACTGAGACATCGTCGGGGGGGGGGGGGGATATTACAGCAACCAGAAACAACATAATAATATATGTTGCTAGTTGACATCACGTGTAAACTATTTAACCCACCTACTGTGACCTCTTGGGGCAAAAAAAATAAATAAAATAAGAAGAAATAAATTATACAAAATAGTAGGTAACAAATTTTTTAATATTAATTATAATATAATTATATCAACCAATCTCAATATTCTTTATGACACCTAGTTCTTCCTTATTTAGTCTTGATATTTATATTACTGTATTCATTTATTGGCTTGATTTTCAGCCATCCTTTTTTACATATACAGTTGGTCTCTTCATATTGGAAGAGGCTATATTCTGTGAACTATACTCTCAACCAAATAGCCCAAGATGTTTTCTATATATATACACACACACACACATATATATATATACATACATATATACCTAAACACTTAAACAATATTACAATTAAGAGAAAAATGTTTAAATGTGCTTTAAAAGGTTTTTATCATAATGAGAACCATTTTAGAACCAATGTTTTAAAAATACTGTGTCAAAATTCGATTACATAGTAAAGAAAAAGGTATGTACCAGGGTATTTACCACAGGCAGTGCTCCTCAGTAGCAGGAATCTCAAAGACTTAAGTAGTAGCAGGGTTAGCTATTGTTAAGATCTCTGGTTTAAGGGTATAAGGAATTTTAGGTGTTGAAGTGGAAGTTGTCCTTTTCAGGAACATTGTGATTAATGTAACGTATATAATAATAGAGCCTCCATAGCTTAGTTGGTATAGACCAGCAATTTTCAACCGATGTGCTGCTAGAGGTCTTCAGGTGTGCCACGAGATTTATGAAAACAAATTAATTGAAAGAAATAATGTCGTAATTTGTGCATTTATTTATTAGTGCCTGGTCTTCCATCTTCTTGTGTGTGTAAAGCAATCAAAATTATGCCTATTTTTTGCCAGATCATCAAAAAAATTAAAAAAATATATTTTGGTTTAGGTGGGTGCCGTGTTATGAAAAAGGTTGAAAATCACTGGTATAGACAAATTCCTTTGGTCGGAAAGACCTAGGTTCGATTCCCATCAGTGGTGTGAGAAACCTTTATCTAAAGATGAGTAAGCCAGTCTCATACATAGGCAGAGTTTTTCACACAGAAACTCTAGTTTTTTGTCACTCAGAATAGGCAAACTGGCCCCGGGAACACAGACATACAGTCAAAAATAGCTTACAATCCTAACCATGTTAGAAGGATTCTAGGCTAAATACCATATTGCAATGAATGAATATAGTAATATAAAATAGATAAGATGTACAAATGAAATATTTTGATTTTGATACTAAGATCAGCCAATAAGATTAAATTGTCGAATGTTTGTTAACTTGGTTATAAATTAAATTAAGAATGCCAAGAAATTATATTCTTGTTCAATCCTTTATTATTATTATGCGAGATCTCCAAGGAGTCCAAGGACTTATCGTGGGAGGGCACACACTATTCTATTTTTATTTAAGTGTAGGCAAACAAAGTTTGCACATGAAGTATCTTCAAGACTAGGCTACTTGTACATAGAGGCTAATGACTTCATATTAATTGCCTTTATCCCATAATGCAAAATACACATCCTTTTGGATGTATAATACTATGCATTATGGGAAGGTCTACTACACAGATTGATTGACCCTTATTGAGATCTCATCAATGAGAGCTAGATCTAGAAGAGATACTAAGGTTGAATGCAAAATTGATACAAACAAAAATATAATTTCTTGGTATCTTTAATTTATAACCAAGTGAAAGCAAAACTTTCAACAACTAGTTCAAACCCAGAGTATTTTAATGAGATGTTACACCTTTTCACCACTTGTATATGGGAAATATGAGTTCTGTATAATTTTAACCTTGGTATCTCTTCTGGGTCTGCCTCCCACTAATCAGTAAAGGTTGAAATTGGTTCGGATAATGACCCTTCACACACACGAAAGAATGTGTTTTGCATTATGGAATACTAAGGCAATTAATATAGAGTCATTAGTCTCTATATACAAGTAGCCTAGTTGCGAAGATTCTTCATGCAAAAAAACTTTGTTTGCTTATACTTGGACAAAGGGTTACACTAGAATATAATTTTTTGGTATCTTTAATTTCAATCAGATTAATCTAACTTGGATAAATAGTTCAGACATGACACAAGATACTATGGGATATCACTAGTTACCATAATGTAGATGCATATACATATGCATATTCCTAAAGATGACAACATCAAGGTTGCAATAATTTCTCTGCCTATCCCTTCTTAATGCCTTAGAGAAATATATCTTCTGGCACTTGGCAACAAGAAAAATAGTATGACAAAGCAAAGAACTGCTAGATACTGTCTGACCACAGAATCGAGAGCTGTCACTGGCAGATTGCCAAGAAGAGTCAATTCATGTTGAAAGGAATAAGGCAATGTATGAATTTGCAACAACATGCGAAATCGCATGCTTTATATGTAAAATTTAACTGTTGTACAAGCAAAATAGTTACTTCTTTAAAAACCAGAAGTTTCATGAAAGAAAAACTAAGATACCAAGGTTAAAATTACCCTATTATCAGAATGGATTCGCCTTCTTCTGCCATGCACAGAAGTGTCGATAGGCTCACATTTGTGGTTCGCACAATAAGTGGTCTAGGTAATCTAGGCCATCAGAGATGGAGTCATATTCCATGTTTCAAAACTTCCTGCATGTGTGCGCATGGGAGGGGAATACTAAATGTCCCAAATGATCTCTGGTTTAAGTGTATAAGGAATTTTAGGTGTCGAAGTGGAAGTTGTCCTTTTCAGGAACATTGTGATTAATGTAATGTATACAATAATAGAGCCTCCATAGCTCAGTTGGTATATATGAATTCAATACTTTGAAAGGAATTAATGTATCTATAAGACAGTAATCTTCAAATTGCACTGACTGGAAAAGGCAGGATAGGATATCACCCTGCATGATTTTTGCTTACTTCATTAGTATATTCTGTTATTGTTTTCTCTGACATAATTATTTTAATGAAAACAATAGCAGAATAATTTACTCTCTCAGCAAAGATGAACCACTTGAATTTTTTTTCTCTCCCCTGCACATAAAGGACAGCAAATATCTCAAATACATTTGGAATTTTATCAGAAACCATACCTTATGAAGTTCTATAAGAATGGTCTCGCTTCTTGTTGTGTGTGATATTTTCTTGAATTCTGCAATACATCTGCATTTGGTTATCAAAGCACACTAACATTGCATAGTTGAAACTTAGCATTACCATACATTATACTTTATACACATTAAACAAAATGATACTATAGAAACTGAACATTTTGTATGACAAAGAGCACTAAAAGTTAATAGTTTACTGATTTTTTTTTCCCCCTTCAGGTATCTATTTCTGCATAATGTGCACTAAAAGCACTTGAGTTATGAAAAACATCCTTTATGGTTGGGGTTTGTATCATTCAAAATAAAACAGCAGCTGGAGTAAGTGAGAGCAGTTTAATCTATAACTGCTTTCACTCACATCCACATAATAAGTATTAGCGAGTTCTAAACTTACTAACTTTTCCCTGATTTCATGTGTTCCTCGCAATCACTTGAACAACCTTTTCTCTTTAATATATTAACATATGTCAGCATCTTACTTCTTCTCAAAACTTATCAGGATTAGTATAGCATACTCAAAATAAAGCAGCAATAGTGTACTGTGTGCATTATGTTTTGTTTTGGAAGTACAAAACCAACTAAAAATGTAATACATAAATCTGCACTTTGATATGTAAAAGAAAATATTAATATTTTGAGGGCAGTATTATATTAAGATAAAAACTGAAATGCAACTGTTTTCTTAAAGCAAGATGCTGGAAACTTTTTTATCAAAATTAAAATTAACATTTATTACCACACTGTGGTCACACAACTAACTTTTCAATATAAAATTTAACATGAGCAAATTATTTCCAAATTAAATCCAATTGGAAATGAGTTAAACAGAATTCCAAAATAAATTTATTCAATAAAAGAAAATTTTTATTGTTTAAACTTTAATGAAAGATTTAAGACTTAATTGAAACACTTTTAAAAATATATATACAAAACACTTGGTGTAATATATATCCAAGTGGTGCAACTAGGACAATAACGAATTTTTGTTTACTTTATTTTTTACATTTAAAACCAAAGAAAGAATAAATATCAAAAAGCAAAACCTTAACTTTTATTATAAATAATTTTTTTTTTTTTTTTTTCAAAATCTAAAGTCAACTCTCACTATAGCAAACTCGCAGGGATCTTAGGAATTGTTTGGCTGTAGTGGAGAGATTGCTAATATAGAATTTTCTTTAGAATTACAAACTACTTCAAAATCCAATCTAATCTGTGCAAATTTGGATGGAGCTTTGAACTAGTTTACAATAGTAAGCAAGTTTATGTTATTACTATATCAAAAGTGACTACTGCAATGAAATTATAAAGTGTATTAACAATTCATCAGCAAAACAATACAGATTTGAAGATGTTCACATAATCTGAGAGATGAATACATTTTCTACTAGCTACATATATTGAAGTTGATTAAATGATAATATTGGGATTGCTGAGAGCCTCTGTAGCTCAGTTTGTATAGACGAAGCCCTTTGGTCGGAAATACCTGGATTTGATTCCCATCTGTGACATGAGGAACCTTTATCTGGTCTCTTTCAATGAGAGGCGAGTTAGCCAGTCTTATACAGAGGTAGGGTTTTTTTATATTTTCACCCGGAAACTCTGGTTTTTTTGTCCCCCCAGAACAGGTAAAAGCCCTGCAAACACACATCTAGACACAGAACACTCTGGGGGACATAGGGCTAACCACCTTATCCTTGAATTAGGTTTAAGAAATCCAAGAATACTTGGAAGGTCATGGCTGCATAAGTGCCTGTTAGAACCACTGATGGATGGATGGATTGGTGACCAGATCTGTGCTATTAATAACATTTCAGAATATTCAATCTAACGTTTTATACTGCTTTTGTATCACAACTGAAGGAGATAGTTACTGTACATGTTATATGCATGTTAAACTAGTGTTAATAATCAGCAGGATAAAGTTAGACATTGATGGACTAAGAGGTGAGAGGTTATTTTATTTTAATCCGGAAATTCTGCTCTAGAGACCAAACTTAGTACTTTTTCTCCCAGCTGCTTCAGGTCTTCCAAAAGCAGGGTGATGGTCATACACCGGGTAATGAAATTCACGTCTCACCTGTGTGGACTGCACCTTTACCATTCTCTTCACTACTTTGATACAGACTACTTAATTATCAAGCAACTTAAGACAAAAGGCAAAAAGATGTTATATGTGCAGTGCAGTTATTGTCCACACATAGCACTAACGTGTCACAGGTTTTGCAATATTTTGCACGCGTGTTCATGCGCACTCACATGCATTAAGTAAATAAAAATAACATGTATCACTTTTTTGATATGCTATATAAAAATCTGTTAAATATCTCTAAAAAATACCTTAGCAATCCTAAATGAAGTACAAAAATCATACAAGAAAGTTGAACATCAAAATTTATGTAGAAGAGGCACTGATCAATTTCTGAATATTTCCAAAATTAGTACATGTGAAAAGAATATGTTAATTATAAAATATTTCTCAATATATGAAATATTATTATACATGACATTCTATTCTACCATGTCTACTAATTTGATCCTGAGACTAGGCAATATTCAATTCATGATAAAAAAAAATAAATTAAAAAAGAGAGAGGGAGAGAATATAGGTATTTAAAGCAAGCAAAATAAAACATAATAAGAACAAAAATCACATTTATAAACATTTAGGAGGAGAATTTATTCAAATAATGAGCATAAAAGTGCAATTAAATTCAGTTTATGTTTCATGTCTAACTTGGGTTAAGGAATTTTCTAGTTTTGCCAAAAAAAATAATTTTAAAATAACCATCCCAGGAAACACATTTTTTTTTTTTTTATTGGATTGAAGGTTAAACAAAGACCCCCCCCACCACCACCACACACACACTCTTTCACCTAGTGCATTAATCTGGCAGATTTTAAGTAATAATGCAAATATTTCCAAAACACTATCAATAAATTTAAACCTATAGAACAAGGTTGCTTAAAGGTTCATCCTCACTTTGACCAAAATACCGTAATGGACAGATTTAAATTACTTAAATATCACTTTTTATCATTTTCTTATTAGTTTTAACATTGGTATATTACAAATAACAGAGTAGAAAGATCTAAAAATTAACGACCAAGTTTATGCAGAACTCATAAAAACCTATTAATATCATGCTAATGTTTTCATATATATAAAAAGGTGAAGAGCTTGAAAGACCAATTAACTGCTAAATAAAGTGAAACATACACTAAGTTTAGAATGTATAACAGATTATCACTTCAAGTAAATGGAGATGGAAAGATAAATATCTCTTATTTGAAAATGTAATTTGTTATTGCTCAAACACCCACCTGTGATGATTAATATTAACTAAAATGAAAGATCATTTCAGGCTTAATCCCCTAAGATCCAACATTAAAATTTTATGAAAGGGTATTTTGAATTGCTTTTAACCAACCTTGTCTTATATATATCAAATGAAATTTAAAATTAAAATCAATTAAACTAGTTAAAAAACATTAGCCAGAAATTTGAAATATTCTGAAAACAAGTTTCATGTAGCTCCATAAGTTAGACATTAAACAAAAAGGATAAGCTTTATAGTAATGAAGCTTTTCTGTTAATCAAAGCAAAAGATTAATAGATAATTGCGAATAATTTTTGATGTTATAAATCAAATGAACCTGGATAATTTGAAGGCCATGATGATGGTGATATTTAGAATTTAAAATTAAGTCAAAAAAATTATGTGAGATTGACAAACACTGAAAAGTCAAACCAAATGACTGAGCAAAGAAAGTAGGAATAAAATAAAAAAAAATTAAGAACCCAGTGAATTTAGATATGATTTTAAAAATATAAAAAAAAAAAAAAAAATGAGCTAAACTGCCTTTCCCTGAAAATTTGTAGCAAACATGATCCAGCATATAAATTATGGCATGCTGGCCATTTTGGCAGATATGTCATTAGATAAAAGACAGGAGGAAAAAAATAATACTTATTAGCATGATGTGTGGTTCATAATTTTTTCAATATCTTTTTCATCAGATTAACTAATGCACAAAGCTCATAGCCAGCTTTTTTCTGATTATGAATTCACCAAGTCAGCCAGCACAACATCATTTATACTTTTGGCTGATCATGTTTACTACAAGTATCATTTTTTGTTCATATTTATTTAAAAATTCTTAATCTTTAAATTCCTTGCCTTGTTAATATTGTTTTATCTATGTTTTTATTCTTACTTTTTGATATGTCTTTATGTATTTGCTTTTCTCCTTCCACATTGTTTTCTAATCTTACATGATTTTTGGCCTAATTTTAAATTCTGCACTAAATATTACTACCATCATAATCTTCAAAATTACCAGGTAAGTTTAATATGCTATTCTTTTTTTTATTAATAAATAATTTATTCACCTCTTAAAGCCTACAGTTTAGGAGATATTCCATTATTACTATAAGCATTTATTTTTGTTTAATGTTATCCAAAAATATTAAATGATAGATATTTTAAACAAACTTAAAAATTTCATATTAAACCCAAATGCATCTTGATAATTCAAATTACACACTGCAGAAAATTTACAGAAGCAAAACTTGAAAAATAGAAATAGCCATTAAATTAAAATACTTAGGCTCCATCAAAAAATAAAATGAATTTTTAAGCATATAAAGACTAAACTTTAGAACAATGAAAAACTAAATAATACAAGAACTATTAATGTGCACTTAAAATGAAAACCTCAAAATTTTAATACAAATTTTTTTAAATATCAAAAATAAATAAAATTATAAATTATAAAATATAAGTAAATGTTTTGCAAATAGAAAATCATGCTAAAAACTGAACTTTTTTTAAATGCATTCTATGGCATATTAACTTATACAAAGGGGAGATGAAATATATAGAACAATAACTATCTATGCAAATATTTAAAGTACAACCTATTATTTTACTGAATAAGGAATTATTTTCAGTTAGACTAGTTGCACCACTTGGTAAAACAGTTTAATTATTACACTAAAATCTCTAAATTTTTTAGGCACCAACAGATAATTTAATAAAATTTTATATTATGCCTATATTATATTTTATAAGTGGCAGTATTTTGTAGGGTAACCAGAACAGAGGAATCTTGATTTATCGTTATTCTCTATTCCAGCACCTATTATGACTATTTATAGCACCAAGTATATTTTGTTGTCCACTGTATAAATGAGTCCTCTTGCTCATAATGAATAAGATGAGAACACAGCGTACTGAGTTTCTGTACAATGATGATGAAATAACTACTTTTCAGAGTTTCAAAAATAAGCTGATCAGTAGTAAAAACCTGATCATAAGACACTTCAAGGGCTGAGAATGCTTTTATACACTGGCCAATCCTTCATGGGAATATATAAAAAAAAATAATAAACTTTATCACTAGAGACCAGATCTGAATTTTCTTTTATCTTCACTAGAAGATGCACCACAAACATCTATCAGACTACTCCCGTCTTTCCTTTAATACCTACTTTTTCAGCAAATTGATCAAGTAGATTCGATAGTCCTCCAGGCTCATTACAGTTCTTAAAATGAAGAGAAGCATATGCACTGTTGAAAATACAACGCACGGCCTGCAATTTCTCTAGTCTCATTGTCCTTACATTTGCTTTAGATAATGAATTAGATGGAAATTTGTTATTTCCAAGATTTTCTTGAATCCTATATATATATATTAAAAAAAAAAAAAAAAAAAGAAACTTATAGCAGCTAAAGGGAGTTTGAGAAAGCAAAATTTTCATTAATATATCTGATTAAAGCAACTAATTTTATCAGAAATAAAGCATTTGCTTTTCTTTCAGAAAACAATATATGATTATTCAAAACTCATTTTATGTACTTATCTTTTTTTTAAGGTACTAATCCAGTAAAAATATATAAAAATTCAAAATGGCTTATTATCTGAATAGCAAGTTCAAAGTTCACTGATGATAAGAAAATAGTAACTGTTAATCAGTCAGTTGCTACTGTAACTTAGAGATTGAGATTCAAGTTAGGTATCACATGTCACTGGATTGGGGAGGGTGGGGAAGAAGAGTTTTATTACACATGTATTACTGTTGAGGGGGGGGGGGGTTCCTTATTGCTTCTAAAATGCAATATGAGTGATGTGCTTAGTTTCATTAGCTTTCAAAATAGTATATTTTGAAAAATATACTAATTTTTAATATATTTTAATTTAATATTTAAAATATATTTTTTACCAAATGTGGCCAGAGCAAGTGGTATACAGAAGAAAAGCAATGGCAATATTGAGGCCATAATTTCTATATGGAAGGCAGAAAATAATCCATCACGGTGTATTCCACAATCCCAATATTAAGTTGTTTAATTACCATGAAAAGTCAAGCAAACAGAAATAATTATATGAAAGAAACAAGCAAGACACCTAAAACTTATGTGAAAAATTGCAGTGGTCAAAACCTCAGTAATATTCAATTTCCATATTTCCAGTATGAAAACCACAAAGAGAAAACACTAAGAAAATTGTTTATTCAACCAGTTTTCTATATCAGGAATACAATTTAATATATATGGCATATAATATCAGAAATACAATTTAATTTTTTTTAAAAAGTTTTGGTTCCTAAATCATACACTGTTAAACTGATGGCAAACATTTTGCTGAGATACCAAACACGTGACTTATTCTTGAGCTGCACTATGTATATCTAGTGTTGCCAAATGAAAATTACTAAAAACAGCTAAATCTTAAAAAAAAAAAAAGAGCTAAAAAGGAGTTAAAAATAAAAATTTTAAGCTAATTAAAAGTAGTAGATGCTACTTTTAAGTTACTTACTGTATTCAAGTTGAAGTGATACTTGCATATAAGTGGCTAAATACATCTTCCATGTGGTCTTCTGCACTTAATTCACCCACATTTTCACTTAGATTTTCAGCTTTATTATATCTGGCCATCGTTAGAATATTACTCAGTGTAGATGCTGGTAAATGATAGTCTGTACAGCACTTGTTGTTATGCCTAAGGCCATACTTGACTGACAAAATAGCTGTCAGCATTGCCAATTCCATCTTGTTTCTTAATTTAGTTTTCACTACATTCATGGAAACTAAACATTCGTTCAATTTCCACATTAGAATTTGGCAATATTATTAAATTTATTGCCCACTGAGCAATTTCTTTAAATGGATTCATTCCAGATGCATCTTTATATTCTCATACTTCAGTCCAGAATAGTTCAGTGTTTTTTATATTTGTCCATTTATTTAAGTGGATAGCATTGAACTGGTATTCAGCAGCAACATCTTTTTCTGTTTTCAGCATTATTTCTAAGATGGGAGTAGCAGGTTCTTTTATATGTTTTAGGATATTGTCAACAGAAAAAGAAGACATCATTCTCAAAATATTCAAGTTTTCAGGCAACCTTTGCTTAAACTGTTTGAAAAGACCAAGAAGAAACTGTCTTGCTCTACTTCTAAGATTTTGCTCATCATTTTGCTTTATTTTCTTTTGTATCATCAACTCTGAAATTTTTCTTTCAAATCTGTAACCAAAATTTGGACTGGGATCCAAATAGTCATCAATCTCTGACTCTAGAGGGTCGACTGTGGATGATGGTAGCACTACCATATTAACAACAGAGCGAATCAAACGAGAAGGTCTTCAAATAATCTCATCTTATCTGCACTGTTAGATGTGAAAATTTTGTTAACTTGCTGAACTTGAACAGGATGCAAAAATAAAAGGTACAACAGATTCCTTTCATCTTTATACATCGCCCACAACATTTGAGCTTTGTAACATTTCTCAGTCACACTCACGACTTCGAAGTGAGTTTTTAATTCCAACCACTGGCTGAGAATTCTGCCTATTGCAGGTTCAATGGAGAGCCA
This sequence comes from Typopeltis vanoorti, assembly GCF_054136105.1. Classification (NCBI taxonomy): domain Eukaryota; kingdom Metazoa; phylum Arthropoda; class Arachnida; order Uropygi; family Thelyphonidae; genus Typopeltis; species Typopeltis vanoorti. The sequence goes on along the minus strand of NC_143549.1, from coordinate 44,658,986 downwards.
CCTTGTTGCACAATTGCTTAAAATTTTCAGAGGAGCATAATTTTCGTTGATAGTTTGATACAGCTCTTTGTATGTTGCTTGTCTTGAAGAAGAATGTGAAAACCACTTATGTTTCGGCAACTAAAAATTCTAATTTTCTTGGGAGAGATTCTGCACAGGTGTGAGACATTGCCAGTTGTAATGAATGGCATACACATCTAATTAAAATTAAGGAGGAAATATATGCCTTCAGTTGTTCATAAAAGCCATTATTGACACCAACCATAAAACTGGCATTTTCTGTACTGATTGCAATGAGATTTTTAATGTCCAGTTTCTTGGTCAAGAGCTCTTTTTTCAGTGCTGCCACAATACCACTAGTGTCACACTCTTCTAGAACTACCATGCTCAGAAATGTATGCATAATTTTGTTGAATTTCCTGCTATAATAAATGATGGCCATTCCTAAAATCTTATTCACTGTGATATCATTCAATTCATCTATTAGCAAGCTGAAATTCTCATTTCCAATGTCCGCGGAAGATTTTGAAGACTATTTTCAAGATCTAATTGCGGAAATTTCATTTCCGCAATTAGATCTTCAAAATGCTCGCTTAGAATATTCTTTACAATTGCAGAGCACTTAGTTCGGTGCATTTTTACCTTTGGCATAATTTGACTGTCTGGGATGATATTTTTGCAAAGATCTACTAGATGATCGCAACTGTTGAATGATGAGTGACAACAAAGAAATAATGCTAACCTATGTGGTCTCATCAGACTTTTTCACAAGCATATTTGTAATAGCAGCAGCCTTATATGGAACTGCAGCAAGATGTTTCTTAGTTTCGCTATGCTTTACAAGTCGACAATATTTAGCAGCTATATCACATCTGCAAAACTTAAATTGGCCTTTTGTAGCATCACCAGGAACTTCACACAACCATTTACTAAACATTCCAATTTGCAACCACTCCCTCCTAAATTTTTGCTTGTAAGCTTTATTTTTCTCTTTGCTCATTTTTGAAGAAAGATATACAACTCTTTTCTGCAACGAATTACAATCAGTCTTTGAAAACTTCCCACTCGCTATTGTAACTACACCAGAACACTGTGTAACTTGTAGTGGTGCTATCAACTTTAAAATGACAAAATGGCAGACTGTTGGGCCACATGACTGACTGACGTCATCATGCATTTAAAACATGTACGATGCTCATACCAAACGTACAATACAATTCCTTCAAATGCGAACATCTGGAAAACTTTTAAAACAATTTCTTTAACAATAAGTTATAAAAACAACTAAAAAGAGCTGGAACTGGTTCTGAAGGAGCTAGATTAAAATTTTTGAAGCTAGGGAAGAAAAAAGAGCTAGATCTAGCTCCAAAAGAGCTAAATTGGCAACACTATGTATATCATAAGCTAGTCCTCAGCTTCTCAAGGTCTTTAATATATGCTAACTAAAGCTGGTTTAATATAAGACCTTGATTTGTGTCGCACAATTTTGAACGATGTATCATTTCAGTAGCTTATTTTGAACATAGCTGTTGAATTCATTATATGGAATTTTTATAAAATGCCGAAGAAGTACCTGATATCTTTCATTGGTAGTATGATAAGAAAAAACTAAATTTCTGCATCTGCCATTTTGGTCAGCATACATTAAAGACTTACATCTCTACATCTTTAATATGTTCTTTCACAAATCTCTTCTGAGCATCCCATTTGTCTGATGTAACAGACACTGAATGTACAGAAAATTTTATAAATATATCCAGTCCTTTGAGTGGTAAATGAGGATATTTTGGTGACATAAGCTTCATGGAGGACTGTCAATGTGTGAAGACAAAGTTGTCTTCACACATCAATACACCAGCAATCTTATCAGTTGTTTTAACGTAAAGTAAAGAACCTGCATCTTTCTGTTTTGTATGTGTCGAAACACAGAAATGGTAGGCACAAATTCCAGCTTGGCATGTCAAACTAACAATGAAAAAAAATTAAACTTTATCAACTCACAAGAATGCTATATACTAAATTCAAAAAGGATATGTTATATAGCACAGTGCAATAAAATTAACATCTTATTTTAATCAAGTTTTGGTCAGCATACATTAAAGACTTAAGTTAACTAGGTTATGATAGACAATACACATTTAGGCTCAAAATGAGCCATGCTTGATATCTAAGCAATATGTTCACTATCAATTTAACAATTCTACATGGCAGTTGTTTTAGGAAACAATCCGTTAATGTGATTTTTTTTTTTAAATATAATTATGCCCTATTATTACATGATGTATGCCAGAATGTAGGAAACTAGAATAAAGTTTCCTACACTCTGGCATACATCATGTAATAATAGGGCATAAATAAAGACAGTGTTTCTCTTTGGGTTCATACCAAAAATATCACGGACAATTCAAACTACATAAGCTTAAAGTAAATTTTCATTTCCATCTCCAATTGTAAAGCCACCTTTTTTTTTTTTTTCACATATAAAATTAAAACTTGTATAAATTTCAGCTTTTGGGCACTAGAGGTCTTGGTCAACTTATTTATATACAGGATGGTCATAAAATAACTTTCCCTCTCTGGAGGCATCTGTAGCTAAAACCAATAAATGGAATGAGACCAAATTTTATATTGAGACTTTTGAAGGCATGGGGAGATGATTTCTGCAAAAAAAGATTTAATACCAAAAGTTGCCGATAGGGGAAATTTTGGTGCTGGCAGAGCTTAAAACAAGCAGGCAATTACATTAAAGGCAGATAAAATGGAATAATAACATTTCAATGGTGTAAGCTGTCATTTACATCATTGAAATGTCACAATGCGTTATAATGATAATAAGAATAATAATAATTAAACTAAAACAACAACTTGCAAGAGAGACAGAAATTAATGTAGCGATTGAACTCACAGGAAATTACTATTACTATTATTACGGGCAACTCCAGGGAGTCATTGGACTCATCGAGGGAGGCCCCAAATCATATTCATCACAACTATTTGACATTCATACAGTATCTATCATACCTCGCCTTAAACTCATTCACTGTCACAGCATCCACCACAGACTCAGGGAGCGCATTCCACTCATTCACTACTCTAAAAGTAAAGAACCCAGCTCTAACACCTTTACTAACCACACTTTTGCCCAGTTTCCATGGATGTCCCCTAGTCCTCCCACAACCAGCCCTGTTCTCAAAAATATCTTCTGAATTAATTTTATAGAAACCCTTCAGTAATTTGAATGTCTCAATCATATCTCCCCTCCTCCGCCTATCAACCAATTTTTGCAACCCACAAATCCTCAACCTGTTCTCATACGGTTCATTCTACAGACCTGCTATCATCTTGGTCACTCGCCTCTGGATGGGGTCTTGATGGGGTCTTATCAAGGCTCGATACAGAGGAACAATAACCTGCTTGTCTCTGCTTGTCATCGTATTCTTCAGCAACCAAGTGATTTGATGAGCTGTTTTGGTCACTTTTGCAATGTGTCCCCTAAATTTCAATTCCTTATCTACCAACACTCCTAAATCTCGTTCCTCATCAATTTCCTGGAGCACGGTTCCACCAATGCAGTAAACTGCCGCCAATCTTTTCACCCCAAAATGCATAACATTACATTTTGCCACATTAAACTGACATCCATTCTCCTTAGCCCAGACCTCCAATCTATCCAAATCATCCTGCAAAATTTTGACGTCATCTGCATTCACTATTGCCCTACCCAACTTCGCATCATCCCCAAACAAATGAACTGTTCCTCTCAGATCATTTCCTATATCATTTATGAACAAATTAAACAGTAGTGGTCCAAGAACAGATCCTTGTGGCACACCACTAGTCACAGGCCGTCTTGTGGACTCTACTCCCGAGTAAACCACTCTCTGATATCTCTCCGTCAACCACCCTCCTATCCATCTCACCAACCCGAAATAATGTTTTATTCATCAGAATCAGGGTCCCCTGGATCACACACATGATGTGCTTCTTGCACTGCTTTCCATCATCTGCCAGATTTAATTCCTAGTGATCCAGTTTCTTCAAACTTCTTAATCAGAGCTCTCAGTGCTACAGTTGACATAGGACCTGTACGCAGGTTATGAAGCCTTCAGAATACCCGAAGGGCTGCTACGCATTGCACTGTTTAAGGTAAAACAACTTAACAAGTAAAGCACGCCGAGGCAAGGTAGGACATATTGAGCACAATTCGTCAGTCATTCGAATAACTGCCTGAACATTCCCAATCCCTTTTTAAGTGGAATTGGTGGCACTGCTGTCACATACGCACAGTAAAATTTGCATAATCCTTTTTACCTGTGTTTACTGCAAATATTTGGCTGCTTTCGGCTCTGCCAGTGCCAAAATTTCCCCTATCTGCGACTTTTGGTACTAAATATTTTTTTCGCATAATTCATCTCCCCGTGCCTTCAAAAGTCTCAATATAAAATATGGTCTCATTCCATGTATTAGTTTTAGCTACAGATGCCTCCAAAGAGGGGAAAGTTAATTTATTGCCACCCTGTACTATCTGACTATTTCAAAAATGATATTTGTGCATATATACACAGATATACAATGTCAGAGAGTTTGGAACTTAATTTCTTTCTCTCTATTTTTAAAATAAAAACATATTTGCTTATTTGAATTGTTAGCTATCCCTACTACTCTCAAAAACAAAGCCAGTAACTTTCTTTACATGTTGACTTTCTCAAGTACAACTTTGCTAATAGTTAAGTCATTTTTTTTTTTTTTTTGGAGATTTTAATGCTCAACACAAAGTGGACTTCCAACTACTTTGTTGGAAGTAAATACAGATGTTGAAGAATTTGCTGTCACCAGTGAACCCTCTCCAAAAGTTATTTCTTCAATACTAATGAAAAACTTCAAGTATACTTGAAGTATACTTTAATAGTACATAGTAAATAGAATGATAGTACAGAATTGTCTAGAGCTACAGTACTCTAGGCAATTCTGACTACAACTCTAGTGCTGATTTCTTCTCCAACAGAAAAATTCACACAGTCATCCACAGGTGTTCAATAACGTAGGAATGCCAAGTGACTTCTGAATTCTATGCTTTATTTACTTGGCTTATTGTTATCAGACTTCTCCACACATTTGCACTGAAAGCATCCAAACCACTCTTATTAATATTCATTCCACATTCCAGTCAAATTTTTATCATGTATATCCAAGTCTTCAACTTGCAATGGAGTACACTAAGGATATGCATGAGAAGAATCTAGCTTCTTATGTTTATAGTAAATCTGAGATTTACTACACTTTTTTTTCTAGTTTCTGAAATAAGAAATGGAGGAAAGAGTAGGTAAAGAATCAGAAATGATAAGACTATGAAATTTGAGGATAAAGATATTCAGGATGTCCGAAGTAATTCCTTTGAAAGATCATTAAATGAAACAAGCAGTGACAGTTCACATTCCATGGTAGAAAGAAAAATTAGACACCTGAAATTTAAAAGGAAGTTGGTGTAGATAATATTTAACCAGAAATACTAAAATATGGAAGTATAAAAGTTTTACATGTTGGGTATCTAACTGGATACTGAACGAATGAGGACAGGCTGGCAATTTGGGATTTAGCTGACCAAATTGTATTCTTATTGGCTTAAACCATATACAAATATACAAAATGATAGTACAACATGACAAAATTTCCGGCTGGAGCGTCGCATGGTTAAACAAGGCCCACCTTTTTTTCACCAGGGAACCAGACTGAACAACAAAAAGTCAGCTACTGGAAGAAATCTGAAAGCACACCCCAACTCAACATCACCAGAGTTAAAGATCGGTAGTATCAACATAAGAAGCCTGAATGGCAAAGAAATGGAGCTAGCTGAGGAATTAGATAAGTACCAGATCGACATAATAGGGGTGACTGAAACAAAAAAGTCAAAAAATGGTGAGATCTTTCTGAGCAATAAATACAAAATGTTATATTCAGGAAATGACAATCAAGGAAAAGAAGGAGTAGCCATAGTATTCAACACAAAATACAAGGCTAATCTTGAATGGCGGGCAGTCTAAATTGATGTGGGCTAATATCAGAATGGGGAATTGGACAATGAGACTTATTTGTGCCTATGGTCCCACAAAAGTTTCTACTAAGGTAGAAGTGGAGGAATTTTTTGATGCTTTACAAAAAGCAAATGACACAATGAAAAAGGAAAAGTTGGTTGTTGCTGGAGATCTAAATAGCAGAGTAGGAAATGATTGTCAGACATACAAAAATATTTTGGGAAAATCTGGAGAAAAGAGCAAAGCTAATAATAATGGCAAATACCTGTTGGATTTCTACTCAGGACATGGACTGGTTATTACTAACACCATGTTCAAACATAAAAATGTGCACAAATTCACATGGAGAGGCAAGGAATAAGAAAAGTCTCATTGACTATGTTATTGTTGATAGTGATGTTTTCTCCCTGGTGCAGGACACCAGAGTGTACAGAGGATTTGAAATTGGAAATGATCACTATTTAGCCTTGAGCAAGATAAAATTTAATTTGATATTGAAAAGAATAATATGTAAGAAATTTTAAAGCGAATAAAAGTTGAGCAGCTCTCAGATGTAAACTGTAGACTAAAATACAGAAATATTATTGAAAAGAAAATGAAAGAGTTTGAGAACAGGAATCAAACCTTGGAGATTCAGTGGCAAACTCTGAAGGAAACATTGATTGATTCTGCCAGAGAGGCATGTGGTGAGGTAGTCTGCAAGGATAGAAAAATCAGAACTCCATGGTGGGCACAGGAAGGTTAAAGAGGCAGTGCAGGAAAAGAAGAAAGCATATCAAAAATTCCTGGCAAATAAGTCAGCTTTTGCTCTTAGAGAATACAGAGACAAATGTAAGAAAGCGAAAGTCATAGGAGAACTTTGGCAAGAACATAGAAAATAAATATCAAGAAGGTGGTAAGATATTCTGGAGGTTGTTGAAGAAACTTAGAAATGGAGGAAAGAATGCTGTAAAAGGAATTAGAGATGATAAAGGTGACATGAAAATGGGAGAAAAAAAAAGATATACTTGAAGTATGGAGTAATTACTTCGAAAAATTGCTAAATTAAAGAAGCAGTGATAGCACTGTGGTAAAAAAACACTCAACAGGCATACAGTCAGGAATACATACCCATTACTTGAAGTAGAAAAAGCCATCAAAGGATTGAAATGTGGAAAGGCAGCAGGAGTAGATGATATTTGACCAGAAATGCTCAAGTACGGTGGTATAAAAGTCTTACAGTGGCTGCACGGCATCATTCAGAAAGCCTGGACAGAGGGACGAATTCCCAATGATTGGAGTAGAGCTCTAATAGTACCCATATATAAAAAGAGAAATAAAACTGAATGTGAGAATTACAGAGGTATTTCTCTACTGAGTGTTCCTGGCAAGATCTATGCACGTATACTTGAGAAACGGTTGAGAAGAATTGTGGAAGAAAAGCTTGATGAAGAACAAGCTGGATTGAGGCCAAATAGAGGCTGTCAGGATCAGATCTTCACTTTATGACAAATAGCTGAGAAAGCATGGAAATATAACAACAAAGATCTGTATTTAAGTTTTGTCAATCTGGAAAAGGCATATGACAAGGTGCCAAGAGAGAAGCTATGCAATACGCTACAGTCATATGGTGTCAATGGGCCATTATATCAAACAATACGTAGTCTTTATTTGAGTTGTAAGTCAGCAGTTAAAATTGAAGGTAGTACAGGAAGATTTTTTAATGTTAAATCTGGTGTGAGACAAGGATGTACATTAACCCCTCTGTTATTCATTATCTATATGGATCACATTATGAAGGAAAGTGGTATTAAGCATGATATGATATGTATTAAACATGAATTGGATATACCTAAGATGAAAAGCCAAACGGCTATTTTTCTGGCGAGGTTGATAAGTTAAGGGGATAAAAATCCCTTATTGTTTTTCAGCCAGTAAGCGAAACTAAGATCGAAAACTACGATCTGAAACGTTTCACGCCGATGAACTGTTGGCAGATCCAAGCATAAGTGACCACTTGGTAGTGCCACACCAAGGCAACTCGTTGCAAAAGTGGAGCAAGCTCCCTCACTATTCTTGATATTTTCTCATAATGTAAAAAAACACATCTCCTAGGAGATGTAGTACTGTTTTACATTATGAGGGGAGGTCACTACCCAGACCGGTCTTTTTTGAGGTCTCATCAGTGAGTAGCTAGACCTAGAATATCAGAGTTTAAGTGAAAAGAACTTACATACTTTCACTATACGAATGCCAGAAAGGTGTGTCACTATATTATGTTATAACTAAGATGAAAAGCCAAACAGCTATTTTTCTGGCGAGGTTGATAAGTTAAGGGGATAAAAATCCCTTATTGTTTTTCAGCCAGTAAGCAAAACTAAGATCGAAAACTACGATCTGAAACGTTTCATGCCGACGAACTGCCGGCGGATAAGTGGTCACTTACGCTTGGATCCGCCGACAGTTCGTCGGCATGAAACCGAGCTCTCAAATCCATAAGTTAAAAATGGTAAATTAAATATGGAAATAGACAACAGAATCAATAAAGCTGGTATGGTAGGAAGTCAATTGAATAAATTCATATGGAATAAGAGAGAAATTAGTCAGGATACTAAATTAACTGAATTAAGCCCAAATGGTTTGAACAAGACAGTGTTCAAACCATTTTTAACTTATGGATTTGAGAGCTCGGTCAGAAGTAAAACACTTGCCCAAAGACTAGAGACCGCAGATATGAGAGTCCTGAGAAAGATTACAGGCGTGAACAGATGGCATCAATGGCAATATCATATTAAAAAATGAGGATATTAGGAAAGAACTTGACATTGTCAGCATCCAGGAATGCATTAGCAGAACTAATCTCAGGTGATATGGTGACTTAAACAGAATGGGCGAGGAAAGATTAGCAAAAAAAGTGTTCTCTGACAGGTTGGCAAGAAAACGACCCAGAGGAAGACCAAGATATAGGTGGATTGATATGGTACAAAATGCCTTAGAGGATGGAAATATAAGATCTGATAATGTTGGAGTCTTGACAAGTAACAGACTGATTTGGAGGAAAATTGTAGATAGGAAGTTAGTAATGACGTGAATTTTTCATGTAGTACTATCATATCCTGTACGCCCCCTCGAGGGTACATGTCAGGAATTTGATGATGAAACGCTTTACAGTGGCTGCACAGCACAATAAAGAAAGTCAATATCTAGATGACTGGAGTAGAGTACCCATTTATAAAAAAATGCATGCAAAATACAGAGGAATTTTGAGTGTTTCAGGTTAAGAATTATGCAAGCATGCTTAAGAGGCTAAGAAAAATTGTTGAAGAGGAACATGAAGAACAAAATGTGCTCAGCCCAAATAAGAGTTGAAAGATCAGATTTTTTTTTTTACTCTAACCGGAAAAAACATACACGGTGCCAAGAGGGAAAACACTACAATTATATGTTGTAAATAGATATTATACAGAGCAATACAAAGTCTATATTTCAGTTTCTTGGTAGTTAGAACTGAAGAAGGTGAAAAATGATTTGATGCAAAATCAGGTGTATATATTTATATTATCTCTATTATTAACCATCATCTATATGAATCACATTATGAAGAAAATGTAGCATCAAACCTCACATCAGAATTGGAGATATTAACTTTGCTCTACTTTATGCAGATATTATACTTCTAAATAAACTAAGTGCAAGTCTTCAGGGTATAACAAGTTTGGTATGAAAATCTGCAATAAAAAAGAAAAAAAAATGAAAACAGACTGGAACACAAAAAATGCCACCTGCATTTTCAAGGGGGAACTACGGAATAAATATTTCTAGGTGGTAGATGATCTTTATTGCTTAGTGAAGTGGCAAATGCAGCATTTAATCACCAGAGCAGGAGTTCTGGTTCACCCCCCCCCCCTGACACACACACACACTCTCTCTCTCCACTGCACATATTTTGCCAGGTAGTGTCTGAAAAGGGAGTCCAAGTAGTCTCTGTACCATAATGGGGTTTCATTATGGCACGGAGACTAGTCACTCTTTACTGGTGTAATGCTCAAGACTATCTCCTCTCACTGCATTTTTGCTTTATCCTTACATCAAACCATAAAATGATAAAATGTATAAACACTGAAAGCAGCATTGTGACTAAAACAGATCTCCCTCAAAACCATTCTACACAAAAAAGACCAAGCACAGTACATAAATCATGCCAGATTCCCACATTCACTTTACTGATATGTGTCGCACTACTTCCTTTCATCACATAACGCTGCACATTCGCCTTTGTGAGATCTGACTTGCTTGACAGAGAATAGCTAATTTAGAATCCCCTGCTTTTGATCTCCTCTGTCTCAAAGGTTTCCTTGCTTCACTTAGTCATCTACTTCAAATTCTAAAAACCACTTACCTCTTCACCTTCTCTATGAAACTCAACCATTCTCAATCCAGCTATCTAAACAAAGTCTTCTTCTTAGATGACTAATGTCCTCAACTCAAATTGGCTTCCCTTTTCCCAACATTGACCATTCTGGACAAGATGCATTAAATGTCTGCTATAAACAATGACCTAATGCAAATCATACATCTACCTACTTGAATTCCTGATAATCCTCTTTACTCTCCTAATACTCTTGATCTCATTTTAACCAGCTCTCTTTCTAGATACAGATGCTATCTCTTCTCATAGATTAGAATGTAAAAGTTACAGAGCATTTTCCTTCCTACAACCAATTCCTACTTCATGTCCTTTGGCACAACAAAGGCACTAAGTGGAACAAACCTCTAGAATTTCTACTGTTTCCATAGTCTGACTACTGCTTCCACTCTTCTCACTCTGCTTTGAGTGAGTCATGCCTTGGTTCAACAGAAAGTGTACCAAAACAGTAACATGCAATAAATGTAAAACAGCCATAAGCAAATATGACTTCATAAATGCGAACAGCAGAAAACTTGCCTCCTGTTCAAACAGATGCCATGCCTTCTAGTCCTTTGTGAGAGATCACTGGATGCAACTTTTACTCACCTGAGCTTCCACCTCTCTCATCCAAATGGCTGCTGTTACAGTAAAAAATACCTAGTATAACTTGTCCTATAATTTCCAGACAGGTGACCAAAATAAACTACCTCCTCACACACCAGCATCTAAGCACCAAACGTCTCCTGTGGTTTTTCATCAAAAAAAAAAGTATAACTTCAACACTAAAATCTTCTGCCCTAATGGCATTACTCCAAATGGACTCATTGTGTTCCAAAACATTCCTACTTTTATTTTTATGGCTATTTCGCCTACTTTCGTTTAGGAGTGTCCTTTTTTGTGTCGTTGGCTTTTTACTCAAAAATTCTTTAGGGCATTACTGATGTGTTATAGAGACAAATATATGCAGAATAATAGAGGAAGAAATTGCAGACATACCTTACTTGGATGTTGTTGGCTGTCTTCTTTCCACGATGTGCATACTTCTGCTGTTAGGCTGTTAAAGAAAGGGAGTTTTTGGAAAAAGTGGGGTGGGAACGGGGGTTGAGGCAACGTGGGAGAATTAATTTGAAAAAAACCCAGGTTTTTTATATAATATATATATATATAATATTATTAAGGGGTGGGTGGAGTACTTTTTTGGAGAGAGAAGAGATCAAAAAGGGAGCTGGAAATAGAAATTTTTTTTTGAGGAAGGGTTTATCGGAAAAGGCGTCAGGGGAGGGGGTTAATGGGGTGCGAGCCATTTCGACTGTTCGTCATCTTCGGAACTCATGGGGAAAGTGGATGCTATGTTGTCATGTCGGCTTGGTGTTAGCATCCACTTCCTCCTTATTGGTCGAGGTCGTGACCTAATTTTTATGTTATGGAACTTCCAACAATTATGTAGGGTCGGTGGACGTTGATTGAGTTTGTCACATTTTATGGTTACCGTTTCCAATATTTTAAGCACTGTTTCTTTGTCTTGTCTATTTGCAGGATATATTTCAGTTCAAGGGCATGTGTGCTGCTATTTCTGTTTTCCCTGTACTTTGTATTCTATTTTTCTTTTTGTTGTTGCGTTTTTTTTTAGTGTTTAACTGTTCTGGAATAGGAATGTTACAGTCACGGAAGTGTTCTTGTAGTCTTGGCCCATAAAGACCTGATGGTAGAACTTGTGTAGGTGACTTCACAGTCTTTTTGGCAAGGAAATTTGTAGACTACATTGTGGTGTTCTAATATTTCTTTGTGTGTGAGAGATTTAGTGGGTTTTAGAAGTGTTGCCAATTATTGGTTTGTGGTGAATACCAACTTATGGTCAGTATGTTTGAAAATGTATTTGTAAGCTTTGTATGTGTTCTGGATGTATGGCAGCTTGATAACTTTTTGTGTTGGGAAGTTTGTTTTGGTTGTAGGGTTGTTTTGACAAGTTTTTGCTCCTGTTAGCATAATTTATTAGTTGTGTAGGAGAGTTTTAATTTTGAAAAATCTGTGTTAATTTCTTTATTTCTGTGTTGAGATAATTACAGTTAGTTGAAAACTTGTAAGCATTTATGAATTGTAATAGAATGACCGATTTTTTTAACTGAATATGGATGGTATGAGTTGAAATGGAGGTAGTGCCGAAATGTGTGGGTTTGTGGTATATTTTTGTTGCTATTTTGTTGTTTGTTCTGATTAATGTCATTCCTACTTTGTTCTAAAGATAACATCTGTCCCCTATCATCAATACCATCTTCTTCACTTAGCTGGCACTTTTCAAAATGTGTGAAAGTCATCATATGTCCATCTTCTCCCAAACAAGGAGATAGAAGTCTCAAACTACTGATAACCAACTATTGATAACTTTTTCCCAAAACAATGGAGAAAGTTATCAATAGCTTCTCCACTACCTAGAGGTCCACCAGTACGGATTTTGCCATTCAAGATTCACAGCTAGCATCTCAGCCGAGATCACCAATCACTGGAATGATTTGGAAACATGTGCTGTTGGGCATGACATTTCTAGAACTTTTGGATGCATCTGGTATTGTGGCTTGTTAACAAAATTACAATCTTTTGGTCTACCATCCACTCTAATTGGGCAGCTAGCTTTCTGTGGTCATTCACTCTGTGTGTGTCATAGTGGATGGCTCCCTCTTTCTCTGAGCTTTGCCACCGCTGAAGGAGAGCCTCAATGATCTATTCTATCATTCTCTTCTTGAAATTACCCTGACATCAAGCCTCTCCTGGCATAAATACATCACAACCATTGCATCCTCAGCTTCTAAAAATATGCTCTCACATTTGGAGGGGTCCCTAAAAGCTCCCTCAAAATGCTTGACTCAATGTAGAGGAGCAATCAGACTAATGACTCATCTCTTACCAACTCACTCCTCTCACTTTTGCAGATGTTTGGCTTCTGCAATATGTATATTCTATAAATATTTCCATGGGAAATGTTCATCTGAAATAGCATTACTAATTCCCCGCTTAGTACTGAGCTCAGAACACATGCAGCTGCTCAACAACCCTTCACAGTGCACCTTGAAACCCACATAACAAGTTTCTTTTCCTCCTCCTCCTCCTTCATCCCTGCTGCTGCTGCTGCTGTATTGTGGAACAGTCTTCCCCTTGGTATGTTTCCCAAGGAATACAGTCTCAAATCAAATGTAAACAAGTTCCTCCTTTACCAACCCACTACCCATATATGGTACTAATGTATTATAGGACAATCACCACTAATTCCATTCACAGTTTTGCTGATGACAGCACTCCCCATTCATCCTACTCATTTGACAAACCGTGCAGTGCTCAGACATCCAAGCTTCAACATAATCTTCAACTAATGCTGTAAACATTAATCTTCACACCATCCTTCAATAGGGTGAGGACAATTTGGCCACCTTCAATACCACCAAACTGTTCCCTATCCCACTGAGTAATACACACAGCAAACAGGATCAGATATTTGTTTTTACTGACATTTATCTTTAGCCTCTCTTAGAATCAATATAGTATGACACACTAAAAAACAGTACTGAATAACAACATGATATATATTGAGTAAATGGGTTTATTAACAAAGAAATATGTCTTCACCTGATATGTACATCCACAACTATTTTTCGAATCTTGGTTAAATAAAGCATTAACAACAGTAGATTATGTACTCATAATGGGCACCTTGTTTTTTAAGACCGGTTTTGTAGTGCATGTGAAAGTTCTGTCATCTTGGAGAACAAGGGTTGGGACATTTGCTGGACATATCGTGTAATTTTATCCCTTAGTTCATCAAGATTTGAAGGTGAGTCATGGTGGAATACCCATTCCTTCAACATACTCTAAATGAAGGCTTGGACCATTAGCTCTACCAACTCTATATGAAGGAAAATAATGCTCAACAATAAACATCTTTTCTTCCAACATCAACACCATTGCTACAGCTAAACATGATGGTGTAGACCAGTGGTTCTTAACCTTTTTTTTTGCCTGATGCCCCCTTTCAACTATTCGTATGGCCTTGAGCAGGGGGCACAAGGCCCCTACTCATTTTTACACTAAATTAATGACTCAATAAGATAATTATAATATTATTAGCCACACCTAAATTACCATCAACATATTTAAACTGACAGTTAATTAAAAATTAGTGACTGATGCAAATTAATTTTTACCCAAAAAAATGTAAACTTACTGTATTTAATAAGCCAATCATTAATGGCTACCCTGAGCCTGATAAGATCCTGGTAATTTTTCGATATCAGGTTCAATGTTTGACGGTCAAGTTTTTCTTATTTTTTTCCAAGTTTATTATAATGCTTACTGCCCTCCCCTCAGCGTTAACCGTGCCCCCATGGGGGGGATGCTACTGCCCAGGTTAAAAACCACTGGTGTAGACTCTACATGTGCTCTTCTATTAACGTGCATTCAGTCGAATGGCATATCTCATACTGAAGGGAGTGTTGAAGTTTAGTACTTACTGTGTCATACTGAACATCATATCAAGTAAGCTTCCTCAGCATCTAGAAAATTATGCAACTGTTCCTCTCAAAATGATATTTTTCACCCAGCTAGCTACTAATCTCTATACCAAATCTATTCTTGTCCCAACCTTAGAATACTGCTTTTTCCATGACCAATGCTCCAATGAACTAACAATATTATTCCTCCACTTTTTCTTGGACCTGTTAAAACAAAGAACAGCTGCCCACATACCCTTTTCAGTGCAAATGCAAAACCACTGAATCCTCTTTTATTCCACCTACTTGTGTTCTCTGGAACAGCCTTCCTCATGAAGACTTTCCAAACTACAACTTTTCAAAAGTTGCACATTATAGTTACTTGGGACACATCTTCTATACCACTTGCATAATTTAAACTAATAAATTATTGCTGGAATGGATTCCAACGATCAATAAATGTTAATAAATTTCTTTCTCAGTCCTCACCAGCACCACACATATAGCACTGAATGCAGAAACTATTAGTTTATGGATGTGACAGTTGTGTTAGAAATAAATGTTGATCAAAGACCAAGGATAGCAGATCATCTGAGAAAAATTAGGGAAGTAAGTAAAATAGAGACTTAAACAATCATGATATTTTTACCATTCTTGAATGGCAATAATCACCAAAACAACCCAAAGATCAAAATCTACATGAAATGATATAGCTAAAAGTGTCACTCATCATCAAATTCCTGCCATGTACCCTCAAGGGGTGTACAGGATATGACAGTACTAGACGAAAAAATTACATCATTACTAACTTCCTATCTACAATTTTCCTCCAAATCAGTCTGTTACTTGTCAAGACTCCAACATTATCAGATCTTATATTTCTATCATCTAAGGCACTTTGTACCGTATCAATCCACCTATATCTTGGTCTTCCTCTGGGTCGTTTTCCTGCCAACCTGGCAGAGAACACTTGTTTTGCTAATCTTTCCTCTCCCGTTCTATTTAAGTGACCATACCACCTGAGATTAGCTCTGCTAATGCATTCCTGGATGCTGACAATGTCAAGTTCTTTCCTAATATCCTCATTTTTAATATGATATTGCCATTGATGCCATCTGTTCACGCCTCTAATCTTTCTCAGGACTCTCATATCTGCGGTCTCTAGTCTTTGGTCAAGTGTTTTACTTCTGACCCAGCTCTCAGATCCATAAGTTAAAACTGGTTTGAACACTGTCTTGTATACAGCTAATTTAGTGTTCCGACTAATTTCTCTCTTATTCCATATGAATTTATTCAATTGACTTCCCACCATACCAGATTGCTGATTCTGTTGTCTATTTCTATATTTAATTTACCATCTTCGGTAAAAATTGTGCCTAAGTAGCTGAAATGTTTTACTTGTTCCACAGGTTCTCCATTCACAACACAGTTGACATTTTCAATGATTCTGCCTATTTTCATTGTCTTTGTCTTTTTATTGCTGACCTTCATACCATATCTATTACAGCAGCTATTCAATTTAGTCAGAGAATCTTGCAGACTTGTAGCGGATTTATTTAGAAGTATAACATCATCCGCATAAAGCAAAGAGCTGACATTAACATCTCCAATTTTGATATCAGGTTTAATACCACTTTCCTTCATAATGTGATCCATATAGATAATGAATAACAGAGGGGATAACGTACATCCTTGTCTCACACCAGATTTAACATTAAACCATTTTCCTGTACTTCCTTCAATTCTAACTGCTGACTTACAACTCAAATAAAGACTAAGTATTGCTTGATATAATGCCCCATTGACACCATATAACTGCAGCATATTGAATAGCTTCTCTCTTGGCACCTTGTCATATGCCTTTTCCAAATCGACAAAACTTAAATACAGATCTTTGTTATATTCCCATGCTTTCTCGACTATTTGTCGTAAAGTGAAGATCTGATCCTGACAGCCTCTATTTGGCCTGAATCCAGCTTGTTCTTCCACAATTCTTCTCAACCGTTTCTCAAGTATACTTGCGTAGATCTTGCCAGGAACACTCAGTAGGGAAATACCTCTGTAATTCTCACATTCAGTTTTATTTCCCTTTTTATATATGGGTACTATGAGAGCTCTACTGCAATCATCGGGAATTCGTCCCTTTGTCCAGGCTTTCTGAACTATGCAGTGCAGCCACTGTAAGACTTTTATACCACCATACTTCAGCATTTCTGGTCGAATATCATCTACTCCTGCTGCCTTTCCACATTTCAAGCCTTTGATGGCTTTTTCTACTTCAAGTATGGATATGTATTCCTGACTGCATGCCTGGTCAGTGTTTTTTTATCACTGTGCTGTCATCACTGCTTGTTTCATTTAGCAGTTTTTCAAAGTAATTACTCCACACTTTAAGGATATCTTTTTCTCCTGTTTTCATGTCACCTTTATCATCTCTAACTCCTTTTACAGCACTCTTTCCTCCCATTCCTAAGCTTCTTCAACAACCTCCAGAATATTTTGCCACCTTCTTGATATTTATTTTCTATATTCTTGCCAAAGTCCTCCCATGACTTTTGTTTAGCTAGTTTTACACACTGTTTAGCTTTCTTACATTTGTCTCTGTATTCTGTAAGAGTAAAAGCTGACTTATTTGCCAGGAACTTTTGATATGCTTTCTTCTTTTCCTTCACTGCCTCTTTAACTTCTTGTGTCCATCAGGGAGTTCTGATTTTTTTATCCTTGCACACAACCTCGCCACATGCCTCTCTGGCAGAATCAATCAATGTTTTCTTCAGAGTTTGCCACTGAATCTCCAAGGTTTGATTCCTGTTCTCAAACTCTTTCATTTTCTTTTCAATAATCTTTCTGTATTTTAGTCTACAGTTAACATCTGAGAGCTGCTCAACTTTTATTCGCTTTAAAACTTTCTTACATGTTATTCTTTTCAATATGAAATTCTATTTTATCCTGCTCAAGACTAAATACTGATCACTTCCAATTTCAAATCCTCTGTACACTCTGGTGTCCTGCACCAGGGAGAAAACATCACTATCAACAATAACATAGTCAATGAGACTTTTCTTATTCCTAGCCTCTTCTCTCCATGTGAATTTGTGCACTTTTTTATTTTGGAACATGGTGTTAGTAATAACCAGTCCATGTCCTGAGCAGAAATCCAACAGATATTTGCCATTATTATTAGCTTTGCTCTTTTCTCCAAATTTTCCCAAAATATTTTTGTATGTCTCACAATCATTTCCTACTCTGCTATTTAGATCCCCAACAAGGACCAACTTTTCCTTTTTCATTGTGTCAGTTGCATTTTCTAGAGCGTCAAAAAATTCCTCCACTTCTACCTTAGTAGAACCTTCTGTGGGACCATAGGCACAAATAAGTCTCATTGTCCAGTTCCCCATTCTCATATTTGCCCACATTACTCTACTTGAGACTGACTGCCATTCAAGAAGATTAGTCTCGTATTTTGTGTTGAATACTATGGCTACTCCTTTTCCTTGATTGTCATTGCCTGAATATAACATTTTGTATTTATTGCTCAGAAAGATCTCACCAGTTTTGGTCTTTTTTGTTTCAGTCACCCCTATTATGTCGATCTGGTACTTATCTAATTCCTCAGCTAGCTCCATTTCTTTGCCATTCAGGCTTCTTACGTTGATAGTACCGATCTTTAACTCTGGTGATGTTGAGTTTGGGTTTGTTTTCAGATTTGTTCCAGTAGCTGACTTTTCGCTGTTCGCCCTGGTTCCCTGGCGAAAACAATGGGGGCCTTGTTTAACCGGGCGACGTCCCAGCCGGCATGAAATTTTGTCATGTTGTACCATCATTTTTTAATTTGGTTTAACCAATAAAAATACAATTTGGTCGGCTAAATCCCAAATTGCCAGCCCATCCTCTTTCGTTCAGTATCAAAGTAGATACCTAACAGGGTGCACCACGAGAAGGTGAGGATTGGACATTAGGTCAGAAGCCCTGGTCGGTTCTCAGCATTCCTTTAAAGGCTATGTGGAGGTCTCCTCTCAGTTATACAGCTCTGACCCTTAGGCACCCCAAAAAATGACAAAAAAGTGTCACTAAAAATGAAAATAAATATAAAATTCTACAGTCATGCTGACAAATAGATTATTCTGGAGAAAAACTTATAGGAGTTATATAGGAATTTAATAATAATGCAACCTTAAGAATGTGTTACACCTCTTGAGATTACACATCAAAAATTTGATGAGTAAATATCAAAGTAGTTGCAACAATCAACATCCAAAACACAATGATTTCAAAGAGGCCAAAAGTAGAAACTTACATCATAACCAAAAGGTAATGCTTTCTGCTCTCCACAGCTACTGGTCCCACTCCATCATTGTTATTGCCAAATAAAAAGAAACTAATCTTCTGGCTTTTTTTTCTCCAGTTCATGCATGGATGATGTTGGTAAACATTCTCCTACCATTCCAAACAAAGGTTGATCAAAGCTGTTTAATGATCATAGGTTGATTAATGCTGCAATTTTTTCCCAGAAGAATTTTGTCCAAACTCAATAACAAAAAATTGTCAAGTCCTGATGGTATCTCCAAATTTACTAAAGATTTGTGCTCTAGAGTTAAGTCATGTTCTATGTTATACTTTTATTCTTTAGTAAAAGAATAAAAGCAGCTTGAAGATTGATTTTCAACCCATTCCCAAGCAGAACAATTCATCTCTACCATTAAGTTACCATCTGATTTTTTTTCACTTCAGTTCTTTCTAAAATTGGAGAAAGCATTTGCACTTAAAAAGTATGGGGGTAGCACAGAAGTTAATTAATAAATTGTCAGGATATGTTCTGTGATCAATGGTATCTTCTTGCTAAAGTCACTCAGCTTAGAGAAAAATTAAGCTCCCAGTTCTGACAACATCATTAATTTCAATGCTAATAAATAGCCATTCTCTTCTGATGTCTTACTTTAAACACCAAAATCTGTAAACAGATTAGATTTCTCTTCTTGGGACCAGCCTCTAGTTTTCTTTGCCATAAACCTATTTGAAATATCACTTTCTCAGCAGTCAATCAATTAGATTCTCTTTCGCATGAAAAGTTACTTCTGAATAGCTATTAATTCTGTACTAACAACCATTGAATACTGTTCTTACCAATTCAATTCATTCTCTTTCACATAGACTAAATTTTTACTGCATACATTCACTATAAAGATCTCTATGGTGATTGTTCAAATTGGTATGGTTAATTCTCCCCTCCCCACTCTTCTCTAAATCGATTAAAATACATGCATTAACTATCCAAATATTCTTCACATTTCAATTCTGGTCTCAGTATTTTTCTGTTCTCTTTATTATTTCCTTTCACTGCTGTCTTTTTGGAATGGTCTCAACTCTAATGCATTTTTAAACTGCACAATCTGTAGGTCTCGGTATATACTGGGCTGAAAAACTTCTTGTTGATGAAATTACCATAAAAATGTGTCTGTAACAATTGCTGAACTACTAGTGATCCTTCTTTGACAAATTTCCTACTCTTACTAATAGTAGTGTAGATTTTTCCATATAGATGAGAACACCATTTTTGTCTATAATCAGTTCTGAATTATCAAACTCAGAAAAAAAATAATCTTGAAAACCGTACAAAAAGCTTGGGGTCAAAGCAGGCTGACTGGAAGAGATAAAATGGAGAGGAAGATGAATAGCACTCTTAAAGTAATTAAAGAATGCTATATAATAATTACACTATGTTACAGGTTTAATGAAGTACTCGCAGCACTAAGAAAGGATTAAAAATTAATTTATAATGCTTCCAATATTTTATCTCAGTCACAGACATCTTCAGGGAGTACAACTAACACTTGTAACACACACACAAAGACAACACATACTCAAGGAAACATGAGGTTATGAACTAAAGTCTGGTGTGCCCTCTATGGACATTTGTAGGCAGTCTAAGATGTAAACTGGGAACTCTGACGATTAATGTTTCCCAAATTTCAGAAAAATGTTCTGCGCTCATACTTGTTTAAAGTCAGTTGAGTTCTGAGTGCCACTGCAGATTCCAAAAACAGTCTTTTTTTAAAAAAAATTACTGTGAGGAGCCTGGTGGTTTTTCTTCCAGTGATCCCTGTGAGTGGCATTCAATACATGATCCATGACAGACTAGACATCTGGAAAAAAAAATGGAATCTGCAGAAATCAACAAAATTTAAACAAATACAGGTGCAAAAAAGATATACAAATTTACATCCTAGGCCACTTACAAATGCCCATAGAGGACAAACCACCTAGATAAATAAAACTTTAGTCATAGCCAAGCATTTCCTTGAGTATTGTGTTGTCTTTGTGCGTGTGTTACAAGTTAGTTATACTCCCTGAGGATGTCTCAGTGACAGATGAAATATTGGAAGCATTAAAGATTAGTTTTTAATCCTTTCTTAGTGCTGGAAATGATTTATATAAGTACACTTTATAAAATATCAAGAATAATTGATGAACAATCTGAGACTGAAGTTTGAATTGTTGAAACCAGGCTTTATCATTGTGATAATAGTTAAAAAATATTATACAAATCTCTATAATGTGAAAATACATGGTGTGTGTGTGTGTGTGTGTGTGTATATATATATACACACACACACACAGTGAATTTTGTGAGGATGAAGATTATATTTAAAAAAATACACTTAAAAAGACATTAAAATATACAGAGTATTATCTACATCATTCAAAGGATAAAGAACTGAAGAAACATCACATGCAGCTGCTAGTAAAACATCACTGATCTAGTTGACAGATTGCTTTTCATATCCTGCTATTTCATGAAAATTTTTGCTACTATTCAGTTGCCTTCATTAAGTTACATAAGAATATGTACAGTCAATTCATCTTTCTCATTCCAACATGCTCTGTTCTCTAGAACAGTCTTACCCATACCGTTTTTCTCCAATGAATACAAAACTTCCAGCTTTTCAGGAAACTTGCTAACAGATTCCTTCCTTCCTTCATTTTTTTTTACCAACAAGCAGCACTGTTGCATTATAGGCTTTTATGACCTCTCATATGTGGGTGGGCAAGATTAATATATATATATATATATATATATATATATATATATATAAAGAAGCAAACTAGCAAATGTTGAGAATGTAATAAAAACAAACCTTTGTTCTTATTGCATTTCATGGATGAGCAAATCATCTGCACTGCTTCACTGAACTTCAGAATACAGTAATACCCCATCATATGACAATCTGCTCATATGACACTTTTCAGTTATGACCAGCCATTTTATACAACACCACTCTTCCTTATATAACAGGTTTAGCTACATGAACTGCTGTGAATCAACCAATGCAGTTTTCATGGACTCGGTATACAATACCACTGCTTCCTGTATTTCTGTGTTTTGGTGTTACACTGTGAATTATAAACTGATTATAAATATTATTTTATTGTTGTTAATAATGGCAGATAAAATTCAAAGTAAGAGTGCTGGTTTTTCATTGAAAAGAAGATGTTTAAACTTATTACATTATATGCTAAAACTAAAATTATTGAATTTAATGACAATGGTGTATTGAACACTCATATAGGCTGCAGGCTAAACTTAATCTTGCATTATTGTTGCTACATTTATAAAAAACAAAGATAAAGTTTTAAAATGAAGTGAAAATTGCTACATTAGTTATCTGTAAAAATGCTTTTCGATGAAATGGAAAAACTTAATGACATAGAATGATGACCGAACTAGTTAGCCAAGCTATTCAGAATAACTTCGTTTGCAAAAAAAATTCTAAATATATAATTTGCATATCTGACATGAATAAATGCCTTTTTACCTTTGTTTTCCACTCTCCCACTCCTTAAAAATTATTAAACCATTACATACATCTACAAGTGGGAGAAGGGGGAAAAAAAAAAGTAGCAATTCACTATATGACAGTGGTCTGGAACCTAAAATATAGTGTGACTGGGGTATGCCTATAAAATATGAGATTGCAAGCCATGGATAAAATATGAGTATGTACAGGAGATTTTGAAATAGGATATGACTACCACCTAGCATTCATTCAGCAGCATACAAATGAGGATCTTATTAAAAAAAAAAAAACCTCCTCTGCAGAGCTCAAAGAAGTCAGTTGAACATCTCTTAGATGTTAGACATTATTAGAAAAATTCATATTTCCGAATTTAGGGAGACAAAACACATGTGTTGAAATGTTTTTTCTTCTGGCCATGTGTTAACTGATTTAATTAATTCAGTTGTTTTCTTTTTGATACGTTTTGTGGGGTTGTAGTTTACCATTAGGTAGGTGTTGTGGTCCGATACCAAATGGTTCATTTTCTATATGCAGGTAGTCCGGTCTAAAATGACAGTGGCATCCCCTTTATCTGCTTCTGTGATAATGTCCTGGTTATTTTTTTGTTTGAATTTAGAATACAGGATGTTTCCATGATATCATTTATTATATCAAGAGAGGTTTAAGATCCCTCCTCACCAATTTAGCTGACAAAATACACATGGAAACATCCTGTATTCTAAATTCAAACAAAAATCTAAGCAGCTACATAAACAAAAAGGAAAAACAAGCCCTTAAATCCTTAAAAAATAACCAGGACATTATTATCACAAAAGCAGATAAAGGGAATGCCACTGTCATTTTAGACCGGACTACCTACATATAGAAAATGAACCATTTGGTATCGGACAACAACAACTACCAAATGGTAAATTACAACCCACGAAACGTATCAAAAAACAACAACAACTGAATTAATTAAATCCGTTAACACATGGCCAGAAGAAAAAACATTTCAACACGTATGTTTTGTGTCCCTAAATTCAGAAATATGAATGTTGATCACCGTGTAACCTTAAAAGAAAGAATTATTAGAAAAAAGTGAAGGAATTGAGAACAAATAAACTTCTTGGATGGCTAAGCTAGATTTTTATGTGCTCTATATTTCCAATGTATTTGCCTATTTGAATTTCATGTGCTAATTCAAGGGACTTAAGCAACTGTATTTTTTTTAAAGTAGTAACTACAATTTAGATTACTGGATATCTGTATATACTTGCAAGATGTTACTGTTTTTTTTTTTTTGTATTACTGTTCTTATAAATAATGCAAGATTAACCATTTTTAATTAGGATTTACTTTGAGTATTCAAGCCTACTTTTTTTTTTGTTGCTGTTCTCATCATTTGATATACCATATGTTCTGTTCCTCGTGGTGTTGATGATTTCATATTTCTGTGCTGGTGGCAGTATGCACGTGCCATGTAGGCATTTTTTATGCTCGTTTTCTTTTGGCATACTGCTGGCCTGGTTGGATATCATTTATGCTATCTAAATAGGCTGTGAACTAGAATCTCATCAACCATTATGAAATCATCATCATCCTTTATTTATTGAAGGCCTTAAGTGGCATTAAAATGGTTCCATGGTTGATGTGACGAGCAGCATCCTGGTTTATCCAACCCTCAACTCATCATAGGGTTGGATGATCCAACCCTATGATGCTAATGGATGACAAATTTATTTTCACTAGTGCAATTTATTAAAAAAAAAAAGTTTGTTCTGCTTGCATATGGCTATTAAGATGTCCAAAGAGGGGGGGGTTCTGATTTATTTCAAGTATGAAACAAATTAAGGCATCATTCAATTCTCCTTCCTGTTTTAAGTTTATATGTTAAAAACAATTGTTTATCTCCATATTTAATTTACTATATTCACTAAAAATTGTGTCCACCCACCCACACCAGTGGCAAGCAAAGTCATGGTATCAGTCTTCTTAGATTCCAAGCAAATAATGATCAATTACCATTCAAAGTGCCAAACTATGAATGAAGAGTACCACCATGACTCGAGCATGCCTATAAAATATGAGATTGCAAGCCATGGATAAAATATGAGTATACAGGAGATTTGAAATAGGATATGACTGCCATCTACAAAGTTAATGTGGTACTTAGTTCAGAAAACTGAGGTTTCTGAACTAAGCATTCAAAACTTTAGTCAGGTTTATTTATTCTCAATTCCTTCACTTTTCTCTAATAATGTCTAACATCTTAGAGATGTTCAACTGACTTCAAGCACTACAGAGAAGTTTTTTTTTTTTTTTTTTTTTTTGATAAGATCCTCATTTGTATGCTGCTGAATGCTAGATGGCAGTCATATCATATTTCAAATCTCCTGCATACACACTCATATTTTGTACATCATTATCACTATCAAGCACTTATTTGTGCCTATGGTCCCACAGAAGGTTCTCCTAAGGAAGAAGTGGAAATTTTTTTTTATGAGTCACTAGAGCAGACAGCTCACAAAGGAAAGGAAAAGTGGTACTTGTTGGAGATCTGAACAGCTGAGTAATAAGTGAATCCCATCAGGCATATAGAAATGTTGGGGAAAATTTGGGGAAAAAGGACAAGGCCAAGGACAATAATAATGGTAAGTATCTGCTAGATTTCTGCTCAGGATATGGACTAACACCATTTTCCAACATAAATGTGCACACAAGTTCATGTAAAGAGAGAGAGAGAGAGAGAGAGAGAGAGAGGACACCAAAAATAAGAAAAAGCTCATGATTATGTTGTTGATGGTGATATCTTCATGGTGGTTCAGGATACAAGAGTGTAGAAGATTGGAATGTGAAAGTGACCATCACTTAGTTTTAAGTCTAGTTTACTTGGAAACAAGTAAACCTCTACACTCAGCTATACAAACATAGAACACAGAATGAAACAGTTTGATAACAAAAACAAAACCATGGAGTCTCAGTGGCAAACTCTGAAAGAAATTACTGATTCAGCTAGGGAGGCATGTACTGAAGTTGTTTGCAACAATAGAAAGATAAGAACACCATGGTAGACACAAGTAGCTAAATAAGCAGTCCTGTAAAAGAAGAAAGCATACCAAAAGTTTCTAGCAGATAAGTCGGCAGATGCCCTAAAAGTATACAGAGAAAAATTATTATTATAATACGGGAATTTTCATGGGCCCGAAGACTCATCGCAGGAGACCCAATCTACCCACACAATCTACCATACCTCTTCTTGAACCCATTAACAGACAAAGCACTCATAACTGACATTGGCAACTCATTTCACTCATTAACAACTCTCCAAGCAAAAAAAAATCTAGTCCAACACCCCCTATTAACCACACTTGTATTTAACTCCCAGGGATGACCCCATGTTCTGGTCACTCTAGCCAAGTGCTAAAACATTCCCCTTGCATCAATCCTATAAACCCTATAAGCAACTTAAATGTTTTATCATATCCCTTCTTTTTCTCCTATCAACCAACTTCTACAATGCACATATCCTTAATTTATCTTCATAGGGAACATTCCACTCACCAATCTTGGTTGCTTGCCTCTGAATCCTCTCCACCACATCCTCATCATCAAGAAACCCAGGGGGACCAGACTTGAACACAGTAATCCAAACATGGGTGTATCAAGGCCTTATAAACAGGAATAACAACTTCCTTATCTCTACTTGTTAATGTGTTTTTCAATACCCAAGCAATTTTATGGGCTACTTCAGCAGCCTTAGCATTATGTCCTCTAAGCTTTAACTCCCTGTCTACCATCCCCTCCCCAAATCTCTAGTGTCAACTATTTCACAGAGAACAATGAATCAATGTGATACACAGCTTGCAATCTATTTATCCCAAAATGCATAAATTGACATTTATGCATTTTGGGATAAATAGATATTTCTTGACAAACTGATAACTCATTATCTTTTGTCCATACTGGCAGCCTATTTAAATCATCCTACAAGCTCTCCACATTACCCTGATAAACTATTACTCTACCTAATTTTGCAAACAACTGAATATTTCCTATCAGGTTATTTCCTATATCATTTATGTACAAATTAAACAGCAATGGTCCTAGCACGGAACCTTGCTGACACACCACTAGCCACCTGTTTTTGCCTTGATTCTGCCCCTCCATATACCACTTTCTGATATCTGACTAGCAGCTACAATCTTATTCACTTAACTAGTGTCATATCCATCTCCATTTGTTCTAATTTGTGTAACAGAGCTCCATGTGGTATTCTGTCAAATGCCTTTGCAAAATCATCATGTCGCCATTTCCTTTATCCAACTCAGCTATTACTATATTATAAAAAGTAAGTAATAAATAATGAAAAAAACTCACGTAGAAAGATTATTTATTAGTATAATTTTTGCCTGTGTGTCACAGGCATCCTCAGTACATTAAGCTCAAAATTAAACACTAACTGACAATTCCAAAAAGCGCCACCTAAGTAGCTGGTGTAAGATAACTAAAAAGGTCAATAACTTGACTAAAAATAAAAAATAAATAAATAAAAAATAAAATAAAAAAAATAAAAAAATAATACAATAAAAAGTTAGGAAAGATTAGCTGATTTGTAAAGTACTATCTCCCATAAAGGGGACAGACGTAAGCCGTCGGATCTGTTTAAGTTAGGAGAATGAAGTAGAGTTTCACATGTTTCTTTATAAAGGCGTTCCATGAGAAACTGACTTTTGTGAAGAACTCTTGTCTTTCTCCAATGAACTCTGTGTCTAGTGAAGATGGCATGTTCAGAAAGTCCAGACTTTTCAGGTTTAAAGTATTCAATATAAGACTGGTGTTCTTCTAGCCGAATAGAGGCAGATCTTCCCGTTTGCCCGAAATAAGATAATCCACAAGAGCGTGGAATCTGGTAGACACCTGGATGATTAAGATGTGGAAGATTGTCCTTAGAAGAAGTGAGAAAGGTGGAGATTTTTCCAAATGGTCGAAAGGCAACAAAAATATTCAGTGGTTTTAAAACTTTTGCTATACGTTCACTGATGCCTTGTACATAAGGAATAGTAATGTGCGTTATTTCCTCTGTGTTTGAAGAGGAAGACATATTAAAACTACTCAAAGTTCTTTCAATGAAGTAATTCTTATAACCATTAGATAGAAAGTAAGAAGTTATGTATTGTAGTTCTTTCTGTAAAAGATCATCTGTAGAACAAAAGGAGTAGGCGCGATGAACCAGTGTTATTAAGTTCCTGCCTTTTGACTGGGATGGTGATGAGATTCCGCATGGATATAATGGCCTGTATGAGTCTTCTTTCTATAAACTGAGAAATGTAGGTTACCATAATAGAAATAGAATCAAATAAGCAGTTAGCCTTTTTAGATCTTCTAATTCTTCGCCAACCAGATGGTAACCTACATTTCTCAGTTTATAGAAAGAAGACTCATACAGGCCATTATATCCATGCGGAATCTCATCACCATCCCAGTCAAAAGGCAGGAAATATTAAAACACTGGTTCATTGGGCCCACTCCTTTTGTTCTACAGACGATCTTTTACAGAAAGAACTACAATACATAACTTCTTCCTTTCCATCTAATGGTTATAAGAATTGCTTCATTGAAAGAACTTTGAGTAGTTTTAATATGTCTTCCTCTTCAAACACAGAGGAAATAACGCGCATTACTATCCCTTATGTACAAGGCATCAGTGAACGTATAGCAAAAGTTTTAAAACCACTGAATATTTTTGTTGCATTTCGACCATTTAGAAAAATCTCCACCTTTCTCACTTCTCCTAAGGACAAGCTTCCACATCTTAATCATCCAGGTGTCTACCAGATTCCATGCTCTTGTGGATTATCTTATTTCGGACAAACGGGAAGATCTGCCTCTATTCGGCTAGAAGAACACCAATCTTATATTGAATACTTCATCATCGTCATCAAATTCCTGCCATGTACCCTCAAGGGGTGTACAGGATAATGATA
Source organism: Typopeltis vanoorti (assembly GCF_054136105.1). NCBI lineage: Eukaryota > Metazoa > Arthropoda > Arachnida > Uropygi > Thelyphonidae > Typopeltis > Typopeltis vanoorti. The sequence continues at coordinate 44,630,327 of NC_143549.1, read as the reverse complement.
GTACTACATGAAAAAAATTACATCATTACTAACTTCCAATCTACAATTTTCCTCCAAATCAGTCTGTTACTTGTCAAGACTCCAACATTATCAGATCTTATATTTCTAACGTCTAAGGCACTTTGTACCGTATCAATCCACCTATATCTTGGTCTTCCTCTGGGTCGTTTTCCTGCCAACCTGGCAGAGAACACTTGTTTTGCTAATCTTTCCTCTCCCGTTCTATTTAAGTGACCATACCACCTGAGATTAGCTCTGCTAATGCATTCCTGGATGCTGACAATGTCAAGTTCTTTCCTAATATCCTCATTTTTAATATGATATTGCCATTGATGCCATCTGTTCACGCCTCTAATCTTTCTCAGGACTCTTATATCTGTGGTCTCTAGTCTTTGGTCAAGTGTTTTACTTCTGACCCAGCTCTCAGATCCATAAGTTAAAACTGGTTTGAACACTGTCTTGTATACAGCTAATTTAGTGTTCCGACTAATTTCTCTCTTATTCCATATGAATTTATTCAATTGACTTCCCACCATACCAGCTTTGCTGATTCTGTTGTCTATTTCTATATTTAATTTACCATCTTCACTAAAAATCGTGCCTAAGTAGCTGAAATGTTTTACTTGTTCCACAGGTTCTCCATTCACAACACAGTTGACATTTTCAATGATTCTGACTATTTTCATTGTCTTTGTCTTTTTATTGCTGACCTTCATACCATATCTATTACAACAGCTATTCAATTTAGTCAGAGAATCTTGCAGACTTGTAGCGGATTTATTTAGAAGTATAACATCATCCGCATAAAGCAAAGAGCTGACATTAACATCTCCAATTTTGATATCAGGTTTAATACCACTTTCCTTCATAATGTGATCCATATAGATAATGAATAACAGAGGGGATAATGTACATCCTTGTCTCACACCAGATTAACATTAAACCATCTTCCTGTACTTCCTTTAATTGTAACTGCTGACTTGCAACTCAAATAAAGACTAAGTATTGCTTGATATAATGCCCCATTGACACCATATAACTGCAGCATATTGAATAGCTTCTCTCTTGGCACCTTGTCATATGCCTTTTCCAAATCGACAAAACTTAAATACAGATCTTTGTTATGTTCCCATGCTTTCTCGACTATTTGTCGTAAAGTGAAGATCTGATCCTGACAGCCTCTATTTGGCCTGAATCCAGCTTGTTCTTCACCAAGCTTTTCTTCCACAATTCTTCTCAACCGTTTCTCAAGTATACTTGCATAGATCTTGCTAGGAACACTCAGTAGGGAAATACCTCTGTAATTCTCACATTCAGTTTTATTTCCCTTTTTATATATGGGTACTATGAGAGCTCTACTCCAATCATCGGGAATTCGTCCCTCTGTCCAGGCTTTCTGAACTACGCAGTGCAGCCACTGTAAGACTTTTATACCACCATATTTCAGCATTTCTGGTCGAATATCATCTACTCCTGCTGCCTTTCCACATTTCAAGCCTTTGATGGCTTTTTCTACTTCAAGTATGGATATGTATTCCTGACTGCATGCCTGGTCAGTGTTTATTATCACTGTGCTGTCATCACTGCTTGTTTCATTTAGCAGTTTTTCAAAGTAATTACTCCATACTTCAAGGATATCTTTTTCTCCTGTTTTCATGTCACCTTTATCATCTCTAACTCCTTTTACAGCACTCTTTCCTCAATTCCTAAGCTTCTTCAACAACCTCCAGAATATTTTGCCACCTTCTTGATATTTATTTTCTATATTCTTGCCAAAGTCCTCCCATGACTTTTGTTTAGCTAGTTTTACACACTGTTTAGCTTTCTTACATTTGTCTCTGTATTCTGTAAGAGTAAAAGCTGACTTATTTGCCAGGAACTTTTGATATGCTTTCTTCTTTTTCTTCACTGCCTCTTTAACTTCCTGTTGTCCACCAGGGAGTTCTGATTTTTTTATCCTTGCACACAACCTCACCACATGCCTCTCTGGCAGAATCAATCAATGTTTTCTTCAGAGTTTGCCATTGAATCTCCAAGGTTTGATTCCTGTTCTCAAACTCTTTCATTTTCTTTTCAATAATCTTTCTGTATTTTAGTCTACAGTTCATATCTGAGAGCTGCTCAACTTTTATTCGCTTTAAAACTTTCTTACATGTTATTCTTTTCAATATGAAATTCAATTTTATTCTGCTCAAGACTAAATAGTGATCACTTCCAATTTCAAATCCTCTGTACACTCTGGTGTCCTGCACCATGGAGAAAACATCACTATCAACAATAACATAGTCAATGAGACTTTTCTTATTCCTAGCCTCTTCTCTCCATGTGAATTTGTGCACAGTTTTATGTTGGAACATGGTGTTAGTAATAACCAGTCCATGTCCTGAGCAGAAATCCAACAGATATTTGCCATTATTATTAGCTTTGCTCTTTTCTCCAAATTTTCCCAAAATATTTTTGTATGTCTCACAATCATTTCCTACTCTGCTATTTAGATCCCCAACAAGGACCAACTTTTCCTTTTTCATTGTGTCAGTTGCTTTTTCTAAAGCGTCAAAAAATTCCTCCATTTCTACCTTAGTAGAACCTTCTGTGGGACCATAGGCACAAATAAGTCTCATTGTCCAGTTCCCCATTCTCATATTTGCCCACATTACTCTACTTGAGACTGACTGCCATTCAAGAAGATTAGCCTCGTATTTTGTGTTGAATACTATGGCTACTCCTTCTTTTCCTTGATTGTCATTGCCTGAATATAACATTTTGTATTTATCGCTCAGAAAGATCTCACCAGTTTTGGTCTTTTTTGTTTCAGTCACCCCTATTATGTCGATCTGGTACTTATCTAATTCCTCAGCTAGCTCCATTTCTTTGCCATTCAGGCTTCTTACGTTGATAGTACCGATCTTTAACTCTGGTGATGTTGAGTTTGGGTTTGTTTTCAGATTTGTTCCAGTAGCTGACTTTTCGTTGTTCGCCCTGGTTCCCTGGCGAAAACAACGGGGGCCTTGTTTAACCGGGCAACGCCCCAGCCGGCATGAAAATTTGTCATGTTTTACCATCATTTTTTATTTTGGTTTAACCAATAAGAATACAATTTGGTCGGCTAAATCCCAAATTGCCAGCCCATCCTCGTTTGTTCAGTATCAAAGTAGATACCCAACAGGGTGCACCATGGATATCGAAGTGCTGACAAGTAAGACTAATTTTGAGGAAAATTGGTGAGGATTGGACATTAGGTCAGAAGCCCTGGTCGGTTCTCCGCATTCCTTTAAAGGCTATGTGGAGGTCTCCTCTCAGTTATACAGCTTTGACCCTTAAGCACCCCTATTGAATACTTTAAACCTGAAAAGTCTGGACTTTCTGAACATGCCATCTTCACTAGACACAGAGTTCATTGGAGAAAGACAAGAGTTCTTCACAAAAGTCAGTTTCTCATGGAACGTCTTTATAAAGAAACATGTGAAACTCTACTTCATTCTCTTAACTTAAACAGATCCGACGGCTTACGTCTGTCCCCTTTATGGGAGATAGTACTTTACAAATCAGCTAATCTTTCCTAACTTTTTATTGTATTAATTTTATTTTTATTTTTTTTATTTTTATTAGGAAAGTTATTGACATTTTTAGTTATCTTACACCAGCTACTTAGGTGGCGCTTTTTGGAATTGTCAGTTAGTGTTTAATTTTGAGCTTAATGTACTGAGGATGCCTGTGACACACAGGCGAAAATTATACTAATAAATAATCTTTCTACGTGAGTTTTTTCCGTTATTTATTGTGTACCGATATGTCTACTCACGGTTTACCTCTTTTAAAACTTAAAAAGTAAAGTAAATTACTAAAGTGATCCATAGTGATTTTTCCTATTACTTACTATGTAACAATAGATGAATTGCAACCAAAAAGAACAGGAGACAGGGTGGTTCATATGAAGCAATCTGGTTTGAGATTAAGGCCAGCAAGACAAAATATGCAGTTGTTTGTTGCTATAGACCGAGAGTTCCACAGATGATCTGAAAGACATGCATCGCCAAATTGGTACAAATTAGTACATGTCGAGTGACTATTATGGGGGACTTACCTATGGAGATATAGACTGGAAGGAAGAAAGATCACATGGTAGGAAGGAAACAGAATTTATACACCTGTTAAGAGATAATTACTTAAGGCAGCATGTGATGGAGGGGGACTAGGGTGGGAGAGTATTAGACCTGATCATAGGATCAGAAGAGCTATCCATAACCAATGTAGCAACATAGTCATTCTTCCTCTTACTTGCCATGTAATAAAAGAACTCTTTGGGATTTCCTTTGGCCTGCTTGGCTAGCTTCTTCTAAAAGCTCAGGCAAGAAAGATGAATAGCATAGCAAGGAAAGCAAAACAAATCATCTTTCTTGCCTGAGCTTTGTATTGTTCATGAGTTTGCTGGTCACCTTTCTCTTTATATACCCTCCAAAGCATTTTCTTCTTCTGCAGCTCATGCTTAATGATATTACTCATCCATCTTAACTCCTACCTGCTATCCCCCTAACCTAGGTATACAATTTAGTATTGCTTCCTCTAAATGACCCATAACTATATCCCATGCATCCTTACCCTGCAGTGTTTTATGCCACAGTACAGATTTAAGCTTCTTCCTAAGCATGTCATAATCACCTGCCTTGTAGTTCCACATATACCCTTTCTTGATAGATTATTCCTCATGATCTCCCAAATCAAGATCACATGGTCGCTTTCACCAATTGGAGACAATGTTGTCACATTGGTTATGGATAGCTCTTCTGATCCTATGACCAGATCCAACTCTCCCACCCTAGTCCCCCTCTATCACATGCTGCCTCTCTTAGGTGTATAAATTCTATTTCCTTCCTGCCATGTGATCTTTCTTCCTTCCAGTCTATATCTCCATTGAAATCCCTCATACCAATCACTTGACCAGTACTCAATGTACTAATTTAGTGAGGCATGTCTTCCAGATCATCTGTGGAACTTCCTGGCCTATAGCAACGACCAACTGTATATTTTGTCTTACTAACCTTAATCTCACACCAGATTCTTCAAATGAACAGCCACCTTCCTGCCTAATATCAAGAAATTATATACTTGGTTTATTTCTTGGTATCTTTAATTTATAGTATAACCCCCAAGTGAAAAAACTTCCAACAACTTTCTTTAATCCAGAGTAATTTAATAATAAGGTGTGACACCTTTTGGCAACTCATATACGAAAATATGACTTCTGCATTACTTCAATCTTAGTATCACCTCTGGGTCTGGCTCCCACTGACAATACCTCAATAAGGATCGAAACCAGTCTGGGTAGTGACACTTCCCATAATGCATAGCATTATACATGTCTGCAAGGAGATGTGCTTTGCATTATGGAATACTAAGGCAAGTGATGAAGTCTTAGCTTCCTTATAGGAGTTTCCCCAGTCCTGAAAATACTTCAGGCGCAAACTCTGTTTGCTTACATTTGGATAAAGGATTAAACCAAGTATATAATTTCTTGGTATCTTTAATTTATAGTATAACCAAGTGAAAAAACTTCCAAAAATACAAACTCACTTCTTTCCACCCTAACCGCTTAGTTTCATGAATTTGCACTTCAGCATTCTCGGTGAATGCTGAAGCTCTCTCGAGACACCTAACATCAAAGCCATTTAGATGCAGTCCATCAGCATTGTACAAATCCTTTCAGTCAAACACAGACTACAGATCAACAAATCCTATAACATTCCTTCTGCACTATCTACATATTGATTTATTTGCTACCAACACCCTTCTCAGTTCTCCTCTATCACTGCCATGATAGAAGGAGAATTTCACCTTCTTGCTCTTCAATTTTGCCTCTAACAGCTCCTTTACATCCTCCCTCATAGAATACTTTTCACCTCTCAAATCATTTGTACCAACCAACCAAGACTTCCTTTGACTTACCTTTTAGCATCTGGATAGCATGGCTAATATGAATTTTTCACATGTATGTAAAGGGGATAAGCTATGTGTGAAAGTAACTAAACAAAAACCATGGGAAAAATATAGAAGGTAAATATCAGGAAAGTGATAAAATTTTTTGGAGCCATTGAAAAAGCTAAGAAATGGAGAAAATAGTACTGTATAAAGAATTAAAGATAAAGGTGACATGAAAATTGAGGATAAGGATATTCTAGATGTTTGGAGTAATTACTTTGAAAGACTTAAATATGGTTCTGACAAAAAGTGACAGAACCATAGCAGAAAATTTGGGAGAAATGCAAACAGGAGTACATATCAATACTTGAATTAGAAAAGATGCTTTCAAAAACTTAAAATGTGGAAATGCAGCTGGAGTAGTGTTTGACCAGAAATACTTGATTATGGAGGTATAAACGTTTTGTAGTGGCTACACAGCATAATTCAGAGGGCTAATCAGAAGGCAGATTCCAGATGACTGGAGTATAGCTCTCAATTCCCAGCTATAAAATGATAAAGCTAAAGCGAAATTACTCTAATTCTCACAAAGTGCTCCAGGTAAGTTTTATGCAAGTATACTTGAAGAGGCTGAAAAAATTGTGAAAGAGAAACAAGCTGGATTTGGGCCAAAGAGAGGTGGTCAAGATCAGATTTTCACTTTACAACAAATAATTGAGAAATCATGGGATTATGACAAGGATCTGTACTTAAATTTGTAGATCTAGAAAAGACATACAAGATGCCCAGGGGAAAAGCTTTTCAAAACACTATAGTTATACAGAGCAATACATAGTCTATATTTAAGTTGTAAGTGGTTATAATTAAAGGAAATACAGGAAAATGGTGTGTAAAATCAGGTGAAAGATAAGGATGTACATTATTCCCACTCTTATTCATCATTTATATGGAAAACAATATGAAAGAAAGTAGCATTAAACCTGATATTAGAATTGGAGATATCAAATTTAGTTCTTTGCTTTATGCAGGTGATATACTCCTAAACACATCTAGTGCAAGTTTCCAGAATTCTCTAAATTGAATAACAGCTGTAAAAAAATTGCATAAAAATCAGCAATAAAAAGACCAAAACTATGAAAATAGGTAGGAGCATAGAAAGCTTCAGCTGTATTCTGAATGAAGATCCTACAGAAGTAAAATATTTCAGCTATTTAGGCACAGTTTTTAGTGAAGAGATGCCAGGTTAAATCTGGAAATAGACAACAGAATAAGCAAAGCTGGCATGGTAGGTAGCCAACTGAATAAATTCATATGGAATAAGAAAGAGAGAGAGAAGCCAAACCACCAAACTAGCAATATAAAAGACAGTTTTCAAACCAGTTTTAAGTTATGTATCTGAAAAGCACTTGATCAAAGATTAAAGATCACAGATATGAGTCTTAGAAAAATTATGGGTCTGAACAGATGGCATCATTAGCAGAATCATGTTAAAAATGAAGACATTAAGTAAGATCTTGACATTGTTTCAATTCAAGAATGTGTGGGCATGGATAATCTAAGGTAGTATGGTCACTTAAATAGAATGAGAGGAAAGGTTAGCAAAACAGGTGTTTGATACCAAGATGGCAAGAAAAGACTCAGAGGAAGGCCAAGGTCTATGTGGATTGATTCAGTCAGAAGTGCTTAGAAGAACAAAACGTTGGATACTGAAGCTGGATAATCAACAATTTTTCTCCAACTTAGTCTATTACTTGTCAGCACTTCAATAACCAAAATTTTGTTGGATATTGAAGTGCTGACAAGTAAGACTAATTTTGAGGAAAATTGGTGATAGATTAATAAGATTTCAAACTTAATTGTGTAGTGCCATCATGGAAGCTTTAATATTCCTTGAGGGTACATATCAGGAAATTGATGATTATCACTATCATATAGCAAAACAATGTGCATAAATTCTCTATATAAATTTGTAATGAGTGATCCTGAAAAAGTGAGAAATGACTAGTTCAGAAAATTCATTTAGTTCTGCTGAGTTCTTTAGAGGATATGTGAGAGTCAACCCAGTTATCTAGCCCAAACTTGCTATAAACTGTAAACTTGCTATATGTGTAAACTAAAAAACATACATAGCTAATAACTAATATTTTATCCCAAAACATTTCATCATGAAGATTATTTGACATAAGTACAGATATATTTAAAGACATCAAAAATTTCATATAGCAAAATTTATGCATATAACTTCCAAGCAAATAAATTTGTATTTTAACTTACACTGAATCAAGTAAGCTTCTGCCAGACAGATTGCTAAATAAAAAGCATAAGTACAAGATTAAAGCAATTTTTTTATATATATATATAACAGCAGAGGGAGAGGGTTATGATAGTATAAGAAAACAATTATTCAACAAGAATATTTCATTTAAAACAAAAATTAAATTTGATATTAGTATCCTTTGTAATACATCAACTAAAGATATGTTTTGTAATATTGTTGGATTCTGATTATGTAGAGATTAGAGTAATTATTATTTGCTTCAGAATCCAACATGATCTTCCATCACAAAGGCTAAACTTGTAAATAATATTTAATGTAAACAATTTATTTTACAATTTAATATTCATATAACTACTTTAATTTTGTCTAATATCTAATTATTTAATCAAAGATATATGTATTAATAGTGATAAGACTGTATTAAATATTATTAAGCTATTTTATTCATTACTATGTTAATATTATAAGAATTTATATTCAATATTTTAACTGCGCATTTATTGAAATGTAAATATTGTCTATTTATTCCTGTTTGTAGAAGTTTAACGTTATGCAATAGCTCAATTTTATTATATTTTGTTTTGTTGTCATGGAAACGTATGTGCGTCAGTGAGCGAGCACGTTTTGGAACACCACGTGAGGTTTATTGAAAAGAGTTTTAGAAAGAAATGACGTGAGCAATTTAGGGGGGAAAACAGATATATAAGCGACGAACGCTGGAATAAATAATTAGGAGATTAGAGCATTAGAGATTTATTAGAGAGAGATTGGCATTAGGTTGGAGTCGGGCATTCGGCAATCACAGTGCGATAATAGCGAGTCGGCAAGTCACTCAAGCAACTAAATAAAGTCTACAAGTTGAGAAGCAGTTAGCTAATAAGTTTCTGAATAACAAATAAAGCAACAGAAGATAGCTGAGTGACTACTGAATGACTAGCGATATTTTAGTTGAGATTTATTTTCAGGGCCGACCTTTCAAGGACACACTGAAACGTGAAGCATAGTAAGAAGTAACTATAGAATAAATAGAGGCAACAGGGTTGTGTTTAATGATAGAGGTGTTTAGAATTATAGTGCCTAAAGAATTATTTGAATGCCGGAGGAATGAACATCTGTACATATAAAACCCCAAGTTAAAGAATTATTGTGTATTGCCCTAATTCAAGAGTAATCAGTAGTGCTTCATACAAGAACATCTGATTATATGTATTGTGCCCATAAATTAATTCAGTTAATGCTAGAAGATTTATTTTAATGAGTGCTGTTTATTGTTAAAAGTGTTTACAGTTATAAAAAGTGTTTGTGTGTATGTTGATGAAGGAAGAAGATTAACAGTAAGATTATTCCAACTTTAATATTTCTTTTCAGAGAAGTGTGCGAGTTTCATCTTAGAATTCCCTGATGTTAACAGTAACTATCGTGCAGAATTAAAAGAAGCGTAAAATCAAAAGTGTCTGTTTATGAAGAGGTATTACTGCAATTTTTATTGTATTTGGAACTTAAGGAACTATGAAAAGACTGTGATATAGAGATAACAGATTTATCTTTTCCGAGTTTGAGTTTGATTGTACTTATCGGAGAAGCTGAAGTGATTGTGATATCTTAATTACTGATTTGAAGTTAAGTGTAAAATTTATGATTTTAAAATTAAATGTTTGTTTTGTTAATGAAAAGTTTTATTTTGCCTGAATCTCTTTTACTGCACCATTCATAAAATATTCGAACCAAAGTGGGAAAATTAAGTAAGTTAAATATACTCGGCCAGTATATATAATAACATCATATAAAAGAGGATAGTTGTGAGTTGGTTTTTCTTCAATTCTTGAACTAATTCAGATATAGAGTGGCGCAGTCTATAAATATAAATTTTCTCTATATTGAATTAGAAATCAACTAGCAACTTATAATTTTGTTTAAGAACATCGTAGTGACTAACATGTCGGATCCAAGGTATAAATTAAGAAGTAGGATCCAACAATATGTACGCTTATTTCAGACCATGCCAGGCATTTTGCAAACATCTGAAATACTCACAGTGATTTTTCAGCAGGAAAATTAGATACAAGTTTTAACGTTTACTGCTTGAAATCAATTTCTTTTAATGTTAAAGGATGTCAAAGAATAGAGGAAGATTCAGAGAATTTTAGAATTCCATAATAAACAAAGTTAAGAAATTACATACCAAAGATAAAGAAGTCAAAGAACTGAGAAAAAAATCCTGTAATCCACAAGTTGTCGATAAAAAAAATAATAAAAAATAAAAAAATAAATACATAAATCTACACAAGAAGTTGCAGAAGTTATACAAGGTGTTATCAAAAAGTTTCGAGACTAGGTTTGTAACATGCCAACAGAGGGCAGCACAAGGCTGCAAGCACAGTCACAGAGAGCACCTACCTTCATAAGTCAGTGTGCCAAAAGACATTGTCCTGTGTACATTGGGAGCTGTGCAACTGATGCTATTCTGACCACCTGTGCTACCACATCTGCGATTTCATCATGGACAGCAAGTTAGAACAAAGAGCAAACGTGAAATTCTGCACGAAACTAGGCAAATCTGCCACAGAAACATTTGACATGATTCGGCAAGATTACGGCGATGCTCCAATAAGTCGTTCGAAGTGTTTTGAGTGGCATGCATGCTTCAAGAGCAGAAAAACATCAATGGAAGACGATGACAGATCAGGAAAACCTTCAACGAGCTCAACCCCAAAATATGTCAAAACTATTCAGCAACTTGTGCATGAGGATCGTCGGAGAACACTCCACAACATTGCTGCCATTGTCAGTGTATCATACGGAATAGTCCAGGCAATTCTCACGTGTGATTTTAACATGCGCCATGTTGCTGCCAAGTTCGTCCCCAGGCTGCTGATCCAGGAGCAGAAGGAACACCGCGTCAAAGTCTGCCAAGAACTCCATCAGCATGCCGTGGATGACCCATCCTTCATGTCAAGGATCATTACCGGTGACGAAACTCGGGTGTATGGGTACAACCCTGAGACGAAGCAACAGTCTTCACAGTGGAAGAGCTCATCATCTCCATGACCGAAAAAGGTGAGGCAGGTCTGCAGCTCGACCAAGTGCATACTCATCATCTTTTTTGACATCTGCAGCATTGTGCATCGAGAATTCGTCCGCAGAGGCCAGACCGTCAATAGCGAGTTCTACTGCCAGGTTTTAAGGCACCTGAGGGAGGACATTCGGCGAAAGCGACCAGATCTGTGGCGCGTGAAAAACGATGCTCCATGATGACAATGCACCCTGTCGCAGAGCTCTCCTCACACGTGAGTTTCTCACCAGAAACAACATGATCTCATTTCCACACCCACCCTACTCACCAGATTTGGCTCCTGCAGACTTTGCCCTCTTTTCCCGAAGATGAAGATCCAGCTCAAAGGTCACCATTTTGACACCATTGCAGAGATCCAGCACGAATTTCAGAAGGTGCTTGACATGCTTCGAAAAGAAGACCTCCAGGACACATTCCAGAAGTGGCAAGAATGCTGGGAGCGCTGTATTAACATGCAACGGAACTATTTTGAAGGTGATAGTGTGTAAACGTAGATAAATAAAGTAATTTCTCGTAAACAGAGCTAGTCTTGAAACTTTTTGATATCACCTCGTAGCATAGTAAGGATACATGGAAAGGAATTCCCTTGGTGTATTACTTGAAGAGCTAGACGTTACTGTTGGGGAAAGAACACCGTCATAAAAGTTATTCTATTCCAAGAGACAGTTGGAGAGCATGAAAAAGAGAACATTTAGGTTCTATGGATTCACAGTGGACAGGCTTAGGGGTAAATGGGATAATAATGAATGTCAGTTGAATTGAACAACCATGTAAGAAGCAGAAGAGATGAATGATCGAAAGAACCAAGATTCATCAGAGATGGTTACTTATCATTCAGACCATATTCCTGGGCACAAAAATGCATCAAGGATTTATCCTTGATGCATTTTTTTTTTTAAATATCATCTTTAGGGCACAAAATAGTTTAAAACTAACAGCCAACACAAAGAATCAAAGCCCACAATGATGACATCTACTGTTGGATAAAGTTTACAAGTATTAAGTTTATCTTAAATTAACTCTCCCAGGTTTTTGGTAAATTGACAACACTATACTTATTGAGGTTTGGGGAATGTTTTAAAAGTAGCTGCAGATTCAAAAAATTCACTGACTTGTAATGACTTCTGTTTACTTTGAAGTTTTCCCATACTATATGAAAGGGTGTTCAAGACATGGATCTGCTACTCCCAAATTGCTATAATGTTGACGTTGAACGTATTTCTTATGTTCTCTGAGGTAGATGTCAACAAACATAAGAAATACATTCAACACCATTGTTATGGTACAATGTGCAGGATAGCAAATATGCCTTGGATACCCCCTTCACATAGGATTAGAACCAAAGTACTTCACAGAAGTCATTACAAGCCAGAGGGACTGTTTTTGGAATATGAAACAGCTTTAAAACATTTTCCCAACCCTTGACTAGTACAGCTGTATCAATTTACAAAAATATGAGAGACAGTCATTTTAAGATCAAATTAGTACTTGTTAACCTCTTTATCCAACAACAGAGGACATCAATGTCTAATAATTATTATTCTTATTATAATTACTTGC